>NC_081317.1:45985846-46288877 GCF_026419965.1 Kogia breviceps | reverse complement strand
TATCTAGTTTCATTCCATTGTGGTTGAAAAAGATACTTCATATGATTTTAATCTTTTAAAAGGTATTAAGGTTTGTTTTGTGACCTAACATATGGTCTATCCTGGAGAATGATCTATGTGGAAATTGTGTATTTGGTCACTTCTGAATAGAGTGTTCTGTACAATTCTGTTAGTTGCAATTGGATTATAGTGTTGTTCAGGTCCTCTGTTTTGTTAGCAATTTTATGTTTAGTTTTTTTCCATTATTGAAAATGGAATATTGGAGTCTCCTGCTTTTCTTGCAGAGCTCTCTGTTTCTCCCTTCAATTCTGTCCATGTTTGCCTCATATATTGAGGTGCTCTGATGTTTCATGCACATATCTTTATAATTATTATGTATATCTTCTTGCTAAATGACCTTTTTATCATTATATAATGTTCTCTTTTTCCTCTTTCAACTATTTTTACTTAAAGTCTATTTTGTCTGATATTAGCATAGCCATCCTTCCTCCCTTTTGGTTACTATTTTTACAGAATATTTCACTTTCAAGCTATGTATGTCCTTAGATCTAAAGTGAGTCTTTTGTAGAAAACATAGTTGGATCCTGTTTTTTTTTTCTTTTTTTAAATCCAATTTGCCAATGCATATCTTTTGATTGCAGGGTTTACTCCACATGTATTTGTTGTTTTAAGCACTATTTTGGAGTAATCACAGCAATAGACAACTACAATATCTATAGATTAATTAGTAGTATCATACCTATGTTAATTTCCTGATTTTTATAATTATACTGTGGTTAGGAAAAAGATGTTCTTGTTTTTAGGAAAAATATATGGAAGGACTTCATGATTCAGAGGCTGTTTACCTCAAGTTATCCTAAATGTGTCAGAAGAGAGAGAGAGATGACAGTGCAAATTCAGTAACATGTTAACAAGTTGGAGAATTTAGATGACAGTACATGAAATTCCCTGTTACTGCTCCTGCCACTTTGCTGTATGTCTGACATTATGTCACAACTTAGACAAAATTAAAAACAAAATTCAGAGACCAGAAATTAAGAATATATTAGAGCCCAAAATGTGAACAAAGCACTAAAGCTAAATTTTACCTTTCTGGGTTTCCCGAATGAAAGAAGAGAGAAAATGAGGAGAGGGAGTATACGGATAGATAATAATTGATAAGTTTCCAGAATTAATGAAAGGCACCAATATAAAGATTAAGTAACCTAAGATTCAAAAAAAAAAAATACAAAGAAGTTAATACCTGGACATATCATAGTAAAACTGCAAGGCACTAAAAACACAGAAAAAAATATTAAATGTAGTAGAGAGGAAAGATTGATCATCTTCACAAAAGCAATTAGCTTGACAACTGACTTCTAAACAGAAACAGTGTATACCAGAAACCAGAATAGTAATAGATAGAATGTGCTAAAGCAAAATAACTATCAATTTAGAATCATATATTCAACAAGATGTCTTTCAATGATGAGGAAGAAATACTGACATTTAGAGACAGAACCTGAGTATTTGTTACCAATAGATAATTACTAAATGGTATTCAAAATGCAGCTCTTCAGACAAAAGAAAGTGATCTCAGATAGAAGATCTCAGATACAGGAAGGAATGGTAAGCAAAGACAGCAATGTTCTTCTCTATATGAAACAAAAATAAAACTGTCATTTAGATTAAAAATTGAAATAGAACTAAAAGCTATGAAAATTGAATATAAAATGAAAGGAGACTGATTGTAGTTGTTATTCCAAGCTGTTATATTGTTGAGAAACAGAGTAAAGATTGAACTTCACACTTTAGTGGGTTTCTTTATGCCCAATAACATTTCTAAGGTAATTACTAAAGACTAGAAAAGAGAATGTAAGTATTGAACTAACAGAGGGAAAGATAAATGAGAATAGCTAATCAGTTCAAAATAATTAAGAAATAAAGAAACATAAGGGTGAGTAGGAAAAACACTCAAAATAATGTTGAAGATATAAAGAAAATATATTAGCATTTGTAATTAGTGTAAATAGTCTTAATACCTTAGCTAAAATTCAAAACAGTGGCTAACTCTGGCAAGTAGGCCATATGATTTCATTTGTGTAAAATCAAAAACGTTTAAGATATGTGTCCCACAACAAATATACACTGGTAAAAATTTATCCCCAAACCATAATAAAAAGCAAAAGACTGATAAAAACAAATTCAGAAGAGCAGTGATCTCTGAGGGGACAAGGAAATAGACTGGATTGGGGAAGATATAGGCCTTACTTCAGGATATTGTTAATATTTTCTTACACAGGATGTTGAGCAGAACATTGTGCATTTTATAGTTTTATTTACACCTCATACATATTTTTAATGTTTTTCATATCTCTAAATATCCAATAAAACCAATAAACAAAGAGGCAACACCACAAATAAAAGATTCTGGATGGATATACAATGTTTTATATTACTGTTCTGATGCTAGGTTGTGCTGTCAGATTGACAAGAGCTATCTTTGATTGGGGGACCAGCCTGATTAGAAAGAGTGCAAAAAGTAAATTGATACAGCCATTGTGGAGAACAGTATGGAGGTTCCTTAACAAACTAAAAATAGAACTACCATACGACCCAGCAATCCCACTACTGGGCATATACCCTGAGAAAACCATAATTCAAAAAGAGACATGTACCACAATGTTCATTCCAGCTCTATTTACAATAGCCAGGACATGGAAGCAACCTAAGTGTCCATCATCAGATGAAGGGATAAAGAAGATGTGGCACATATATACAATGGAATATTACTCAGCCATAAAAAGAAATGAAGTTGAGTTATTTGTAGTGAGGTGGATGGACTTAGAGTCTGTCATACAGAGTGAAGGAAGTCAGAAAGATAAAAACTAATACCGTATGCTAACACATATATATGGAATCTAAAAGAAAAAGAAATGGTTCTGAAGAACCTAGGGGCAGGGCAGGAATAGAGATGCAGACATAGAGAAAGGACTTGAGGATGCAAGGAGGGGGAAGGGTAAGCTGGGACGAAGTGAGAGAGTGGCATGGACATATATACACTACCAAATGTAAAATAGATAGCTAGTGGAAAGCAGCTGCATAGCACAGGGAGATCAGCTCCATGCTCTGTGACCACCTAGAAGGGTGGGATAGGGAGGGTAGGAGGGAGATGCAAGAAGGACGAGCTATGGGGATATATGTATATGTATAGCTGATTCACTTTGTTATAAAGCAGAAACTAACATACCATTGTAAAGCAATTATATTCCAATAAAAATGTTTAAAAAATAAACCTGGGTCACGTCTAGATGACCATTAAGCTCTGCTAGACAGTTAAGTGTGGCAGACTGCAAAAATGCCTCCGTTTTTCACTCCTGCCTGTATCCACTCCCTTTGTATTGTTACTTTTCAGCTACTGTAGTCAAGAGATGGAGTCCATTTGTCCAACCCTTGTATCTGGGCTGGACTTGTGACTTGTTTTGGCCAACAGCAAAAGCATACAGCCTGGAGAAGTCTTGAATGCTTCTATTCTTTGTCTTGAAACCCTGTCATCCACTGTGAATTTGTCCAAGCTAATCAACTATGTGATGAGAGACAAGTGGCCCAGTTACCCTATTGTCTCAGCCAGAAAACTGTACAAATAAGTGAGTGAAGCCACCCTAGACTAGCCAGCCCTGGCCTACACAAAGCTGACCTCCTGGGTCTGAGCAAGTTCAACTGAAATCAGTCGAGCCCAGGATCCCCCAACTGCCCACTGACCCACAGACCTATGAGAAATAATTAAATGATCACTGGGTTAAGCAAGTGAGTTTGGGGACAGTTTGTTATTCAGCAAAAAACTCAATCACGCAATCATGAAAGCAGATATTAATCATAAATAAACTGATTCTACAATTCTACAAGCATTATTTATTTCCTTCCTATGTTTCTTTTTTTCTGAAAGTACTCATAATATGCATTTACCTGGTTATAATTTTGTAAACCCATGAGATGGAAGCCATGATTATTTCTATTGTGTATAAAATTCCCCATTTTGGAATATTTGAGACAAGAAAGTCTTTAAAAATGATCAAAACTGAGAAGATGGATTATAAATTACTTTAAAAAAATCAAACAGGATCAAGTTTCTTAAGGATAAAATGGAAAAACTCAAGGGAAAATGCACAGGTTTGAAGTTGAGATATGCTGATCTCCCTTCTCTTAATTCATGGCACTGTAAAAACCCGTTGTACTGCAGAGCCACAGTATTCATGAGATCAAGGGTGGCAGAAGGTATTTTTAACAAAGTCATCAAGGCACTCATGAGGATGGCACATTCTCCATGAATGAGCAGCATAATTTAGCACTCTGCTCTAATACCACACAGCATAATGGAAATGGCACTTTCAGAATACTGATTCTCCCACAGGGAACTCGACAGTGAACTAGGAAAAGATCACAGGCTCTGAGAGCTGATTGGTGAATTAATTAGGTGTTGCAATTTTTTTAATGCTGTTGTAAATTACATGTGGGGCATGCGCTCAGAGTCATAAAAAGATTCCAAGGATGCTAGGTGTCACACAACAGTAGGGCAAAATGAAATCAATCCAGAGGGAGGCCCAATGTAAATAGGTTTACCAGAGACTTGCTGAGATTAATCGTATCTTTTTTCTGAGGGGAAAATTTAGACATGGGTGGCAAAATTACTTAGTCTGCAAGCATGAGGAATTGAGGCCTTTCTTTCTACTACTTTCTCTAAAGTTTTCTTAATACAGACTTAACTTCATATTATAAACTTTTTTTATCAATCTCTAAAGTCGTTCCTCCTCACATAAGTTATCAATTGACAGGAAATTTTGAGGAGAGAGCACCAAGAGAAGCATTTTTCATTCTGCAATGACTACGTTATTGTCATTGTGGCCTATGGTCGCTTAAGAAATAGTCTTTTGTTGTACGCCTTTGTTGATAAGTGCATCTTGTTAGGTCACATATTGTATTTATCAGTTGTGTGATCTTGGGCAAGTTATTTAATTTCTTCAGCCCTCAGTTTGTTCGTCTGCAGAATGGGGATAATGACAATTTTCCTTTCATAAGGCTATTTACACGGATTAATAAAGTAAATTTAAAGTGCTTAAAATAATG
The DNA here is from genome assembly GCF_026419965.1 of Kogia breviceps. NCBI lineage: Eukaryota > Metazoa > Chordata > Mammalia > Artiodactyla > Physeteridae > Kogia > Kogia breviceps. The sequence continues at coordinate 46,283,774 of NC_081317.1, read as the reverse complement.
CTTGGCACATGGCAATGTTATAGAAATTGTATGAATGTTGATACAAAAATGATGTTTTTCTGTTTCTACTGAGATCCATTATCATTTAAACTTTAGCTCACTCAGTGGACAAAGATTCTGATTTCCAACATTCTGAAGGAAAATCCGATTTTCCTCAGAAAACAGTTTTCACAGAGTTGGAGTACAAAATTACTAATAGAGCTTCACATATTGAGGGTAGTAATGTAAGGGTTCACAGGACACTTACTATTTTTCCTGTTATCTTCCATAACTGGGAGGATAAGGAGAAAAATAGGGCAGAAATTATATCTGTCAGACAAAAAAACCCCAGGCACTTAAATTCATTTCAAGCCTCTTTTCTGATGATAAAATGATGATGCCGTAAACATGGTGACTTGCAGTTGTATTTTGATTAGCTATCCCCCATGTCCTGTGGGAAAGGCATGCAGCAAATGCAAAGTGGATTCAATGCACTTCAACTCTTACTTTGAGGAAAGTACTGGGAAGGGCCTTGAAGAAGCTGCAAATCAAACACTGAAATAAGGTCCTCCTCTTCAAATCTCCAAAATAGCTATTAATACTTTCACCTCTTCCAATGAAACACTGATCATTGACAACATATGGGTATAGAAAGAAAATGTAAAACGTTTTAAAAGGTCATTTTTAATTTTAGTTCCTTTCTCTTCCTCTGTATGCTATGCACTGAAGGTAACTGTTGAGTCATGAAAGAATCAAACTATTGGGCCCATGGGATGCATGAGGACCAGTATAGGGTTGAGATAAGCACAAAAAGTAGACCAATATTCCTGGAAGAATCAACCTGAGATCATTCCTGAACTGATAATCACAAAGAGGACTGAGGTATTTAAGTGCCTTATTAAGATCGATGAGACTGTGGTATTCATAAGGAACAAAAATGCCACCGATAGGCAATATGAGGTATTTAGTAAACAGAAGTAAGAAATTACATTGAGAGAGTGTGTTGTGTTCTGCTTATTCCTAAAAGGATTTGAGATGGTTAAGTTGTTTTTGGTGTAAGGTAAAAATAAGTGAGGACAATTTTTTAAACTGAACTGGTTCAATAATGCTAAGGATAAGTTACTACCTACTTGAAAACAAGTAGCTAATGGCTAGGGGAATCCAGGACTATGGGACTCCTTTCTCAGACCACAGGGTTACTCTTTGTGTCATTCCTAAGGGAGCTATCTACAAGGAACACTGGCAATTGGGCAAAGTTCCACTTTCTTATTACAGTGTTTGGGACCTAAATGCTAAGATGGAGAAGGGTGATAAACTGGGTTGGAACCAGGACTTTGGTTAGAAGCCTGAGAGATTTCTGCTACTCCACTCCAAATTCAAGCCCAGATTGTATATCTGACACTGATCAGATCAGATGTTGTAAAGGAAAATACAGATAAGAGGGAGCTAGCTGCCTAGGGAGTAAGCCCTCAGTCAGTTTACCATGTGGAGGTAAGCTAGAAAGGAGAAGAGTGTGTTAGTAAGAAAGATGACTGGGCTTCTCCATGTAGGAAGACGTCGGCCTTTCAGAGTGAAAGGAAGATAAGGCAGTCCCATGCCTACATGCATAAATGTTCATTGATGGCTATCCCACAGCACCTTGGAATCTCTCCAGTTAGACTACCATCTATTCTTGGGACTTAGATCTTCCTTCTTTTTGAAAGCTCTTCCTGCAGATATTGCACAGGTGGCTCATTCTTATCATTTATGCTCCTGCTTAAAACATCACCTCTACAGTGAGGCCTTTTCTGACATACAATTTGAAGTAGCTCTTCAGGCTCTTAACTTGTTTTACTTCCAACTTAGAACTTATTATTACCAAATATTTTCTTTCACCTATTTTTATTGTTAATGAACTCCATACCCTACAACACCCATTTAGAACATAAGCTCTATGACAACAAGGATCTTATCTGTATTGTTTACTCAGACATAGGAATAATAAGTGAACATAATAGACACTCAGTAAATGTTTACTGAATGAATACATGCATAAATGTGTGTGTGTGTGTGTATGCTGCTAAGCCACGAAAGGTGGCAGAAAAAGAGGTGCTTCTTGGGAACTTCTTATTTTACTATTGACAAGAGCTAACACTTAGCAAGAATGTGTGTTAATATATTAAGTGATTATCTTACTTAATCTTCACCACAGCACCATAATATAAACACTGGAAAAAAAATAAGGTGGCATCCTGACCAAACCTACCCTAGGTCCAAATAAAAGAGATGGGATCCATGCCTAGACTGATCCCAAAGCAGTTATGCTTCACTACCATATATATATCATTCAATACCTATTTACTTGCTGACACGTGCAACAGATTTGGTTCTGAGCTTCCAAGCACCCTACAAGTACCTGTAAATAAATCTATTACATGATCTACTGGAATGATGTTAAAAATAAACAAGTTGCCGGGAGAAACCATACCCTTTGGAGTGCTGAGACTGGAGGGAAGTATTGTCTTCCCTTGTCCCTTAATGGAGAAACTTTATAAAGGATGAAGAAAAAACATACCATTAATAACATTACTACAATAAATGTAAGCATGGGTTTCTAACATCTATAACACAAATCAGTATAAGTCGATTGTATTGATTCAAGCCGTGGTTCAGTGAAAGTACTTCTATAGAGTAAACACAAAGATTTTAATAGTCTTATTTAATCCATTGATAAAATTTAAGTTATATTCATGAATGAAAAATATTCATATAATTCAGGCAATCTTCCCTCAATATTATTTCTTGCCACTACTTTGCTGATTAATACTGGCTGGAAGAAAGTGTGATGTATATATTTGTATGATGAGTAACATACCATAATCATTAGGTGTTACAAATTAAGACATATCCATAGGTTTTAAAGCATGCATAATTTTGGTATCTTTTCAATACCTAAACCAGAACACTTACTTGAATAGGCTACCATTGCACCCATGCAGAGAAATACAAAAGGGAATATCTATAGCCAACATTTGGACTTTGCTTAGGAAAAACTCCAGTCTTATCCAATACATCCTTTCTTTTTTTTTTTTTTTTTTTTTTTTTCAGTACATGGGCCTCTCACTGTTGTGGCCTCTCCCGTTGCAGAGCACAGGCTCCGGACACGCAGGCTCAGTGGCCATGGCTTATGGTCCCAGCCACTCTGCAGCATGTGGGATCTTCCCGGACCGGGGCATGAACCCACGTCCCCTGCATCGGCAGGCGGACTCTCAACCACTGCGCCACCAGGGAAGCCCCCCCATCCTTTCTTATTGAAAGGCCAACATCTTATCTTAATCATAATCCTAAATTATTAAAAAATAATAAGTAAAGCACCCACAAAATACTTAACTTTAATCTATACTATAAAATGTACTCCTAGGTAAATGAATAACTGTTGGGCTGTAATTCAAGGCCAGTGAAATGGCAAAGCATGTAGTTAGCAATGGTTGATGTTAAGTCATTCTTTCTTCCCATCATTAATACATGAACCTCAATAACAACATCATACCATGAGCAGTAGTTTCACCATCCTCTTTTCACAGACTAGTAAACAAAGCCCCAGAGACCTGCCCTAAATTACCAAGGTGACAGATGCAGTAAGTGGGAACCCAGGAATGCTGCACTGGGCCTGAGACTGTGACCACTAAAACATTCTGCTTCACTATCGGAAACATGTCACATGTCATTTTTGTAGCTATAAAGAATCTTGGGAGTCATTTGCTTAGCCTTCTTATACAGATGAACTAAAAACAGAGTAAAAAGTTGACTTCAAGTCAACATCCTAGTTAGGGATGGAATTAAAATAGAATCATTCCAGAAAGATTAAACCCCAACATGCTCAGAAAGGAAATGAGGGTTTGAGCATTTCAACCCATATACCCCTGAATTTCTCTCTCAAATTCAGCTCTATCTACATCCAAGACAGCCTGTTCACTTCACTTTCTTCAAGGCGATACCCCCAAATCTTCCACCCTCCTCATGGGAAAAAGTAGTCATTAAAGTACTTCCAGATCGAGACTATACCCTCCAAGCTGTGCTACTACAATTGGGAGACAAGCCTCAAGCAAAAATCCCTGAAGAAATTCTACATTTTTTCCAAATAAAATTTATTTATATAAAAATCATCCTAAATTAAGAAAACATTAGCAACCTAATCCAACAATACATAACATGGATCATACAACATGACCAAGTTGGATTTATTCCAGGGTTACAAGGATGGTTCAACACACAAAAATCAATAAATGTGATACACCACATCAACAAAAGGAAAGATAAAAACCACATGATCATCTCAATAAATGCAGAAAAAGCATTTGACAAAATTCAACATCCATTCATGATAAAAACTCTCATCAAAGTGTGTATAGAGGGAACATATTTCAACATAATAAAAGCCATTTATGACAAGCCCACAGCCAACATAATACTCAGTGGGGAAAAGATGAAAGCCTTCCCAATAAATTCAAGAAGAAACAAAGATGCCTACTCTTACCACTTCTATTTAACATAGTATTGGAAGTCCTAGACACAACAATCAAATAAGAAAAAGAAATAAAAGGTATCCAAATTGGAGGGGAAGGGGTAAAACTTACTATTTGTATATGACATGATACTCTATATAGAGAACCCTAAAGTCTCCACCCCAAACTAGTAGAACTAATAAATGAATTAAGCAAGGTTGCAGGATACAAGATTAATATACACAAATCTGTTGTGTTCATACACACTAATAATGATATATCAGAGTGAGAAAGTAAAAAAAAAATCCTGTTTAAAATCACTACAAAAAAAATCTAGGATTAAACTTCATGAAAGAAGTGAAAGGTCTATGTGCTGAAAATTATAAAACACTGATGAAGGAAACTGAAGATTTAAAAAAATGAAAAGATATACTATGCTCTTGTATTGGAATAATCAATATTATTAATATGGTCATACTACCCAAAGCAATCTACAGATTTAATGCAATCCCTATCAAAATACCCAGGTCATTTTTAAGAGAAATAGAAGAAATAATTCCAAAATTTATAGGGAACCACAAAAGACCCAGAATTTCCAAAGCAATCCTAAGAAAAGAGAACCAAGCTGGAGGTATAACCCTCTCAGATGCCAGACTATACTACAAAGCTACAGTAATCAAAATAGTGTGGTATTGGCAAAAACAAACAAACAGAAAAAACAAACCAAAACAGACATATAGATCAATGGAACAGAATAGAGAGTCCAGAAATAAGCCCACACATCTATGGTCAATTAACCTATAACAAACGAGGCAAGAATATGCAGTAAACAGTCAACAAGTGATGATGGGAAAGCTTGATCGCCACATGTGAAACAATGAAATTAGAACATTCCCTCACACCATATACAAAAATATATTTAAAATGGTTTAAATGTAAACCATTTTAATGTAAACCATTAAAATGGTTTTATGTGTAAATCTAAGACACAACACCATAAAACTCCTAGAAGAGAACATAGGCAAAAACAAAACCCACTTTGACATAAATCATAGCAATATTTTCTTGGATAAGTCTCCCAAGGCAAAAGTAATAATAGCAAAAATATACAAATGGGACCTAATTAAACTTAAAATCTCTGCACAGCAAAGAAAGCCATCAACAAAATGAAAAGCCAACCTACAGATGGGGAGAAAATATTTGCAAATGATGTGACTGACAAGGAATTAATATCTAAAATATACAAACAGCTCACACTACTCAATATCAAAAAAACAAACAATCCAATCAAAAAATGGGCAGACTTGAACACACATTTTCCCAAAGAAGACACAGATGGCTAACAGGCACATGAAAAAGATGCTCAACTATGCTAATTATTAGATACATGCAAATCAAAACCACAATGAAGTATCATTTCACATCTGTCAGAATGGCCATTATCTAAAAGTCTACAAATAAATTTTGGAGAGGATGTGGAGAAAAGGGAACACTCATACACTACTGGTGGGAATGTAAATTGGTACAGCCCTAAGGAAAACTGTATGGAGTTCCTTAAAAAACTAAAAAATAGAACTACCATATGACCCGGCAATTCCACTCCTGAGTATATACCAGGAAGAAATGAAAACATTAATTGAAAAAGATACATGTACCCCAACATTCACAGCAGCACAATTTATAATAGCAAAGACATGGAAGCAACCCAAGTGTGACTGAATTAAGAAGAAATGGCATATATGTGTGTATATATATATATATGTGTGTGTGTGTGTGTGTATACACATATACACATATACCATATATATAATGGAATATTACTCAGCCATAAAAAAGAATGAAATACTGCCATTTGCAGCAACATGGGTGGACCCAGAGAATATTATGCTTAGTGAAATAAGTTAGACAGAGAAAGGCAAATACTATACAACATCACTTACATGTGGAGTCTCAAAAATAACACAAGTGAATGTATATACAAAACAGAAGCAGACTCACTGACAGAAAACCAACTCGTGGTTACCAAAAGGGAGAGGAAAGGAGAGAGGAACAAATTAGGGATATGGGATTAATAGATACAAACAACTATATACTGTATAGCACAGGGAATTATACCCATTGTCTTGTAGTACGCTGTAATGGAATATAATCTGCAAAAATACTGAATCACTATGCTGTACACCTAAAACTAATACAGTATTGTAAATCAGCTACACTTAGTATTAAATACATGGTCTAATGACACATGTAAAGGATACTTCTCCACATAAAAGACCATCAAAGAATGATAGAGTAATGTAGAAGATACAAAGTGTCATCTCTTGCAATGCTGACTGAATCATGTATTCCTGGTGAGAAGTGGCTGGCAAGCCAACCATACCAAGTGACATCTCTAGAGTCAGGACTCTCAACCCTTTATGCAGCAGCCCATTATGTTTTGGGAGAAATTCTAATTTTTACATTTTTTTCTTTGTTTTCTGTTTGCTTAAACTAAACCCAGATAGTATTATTTTAAAAATCTTTTCCCCGTCTGATCACTTTACACCCAAATGTTCCAGAACCTCTCTGAGTCACAGCTATACAGATGTTACCCTCCCTTCCATCTGCCATCAATTCAAATACTTAGAGAATTATCATCTCTAGCACTTGTAAGTCTTATCTTCTTAAAACAAGGCATACATAATTCTTTCAAATCTTTAGATTACTTCATTATCATGTTTGTTCTGGGTATTATCTTTGAGTTTATCACCATCCTTCTTCAACTTGTGGATTCAGTTCTCAGTTTTGGGAGTCTTCTATTCCAAGTGCTAACCTATGTTACAGCCCCTTCTCAGTTCATTATGCCTGTTAATGTCATCCACATTCTAATTGCATGCTGTCCAACACACTGGAGACATATACTTTCTAAACTTGAATATGTTTCTTTGTACAGCATGTCTCTGCTATATTCACAATTTAGCTCACTCAACTAATAATGATTTTAAAAAATATATATATATATATATACACACACACATTCTGATATGTAGAATGGAGAACATAAATTTTAAAACCTCACCTAAGGTTTTGAGGAAATAAACATTAGCAATAAAAAATAGGCATATAGTGGGAGTGAGGGGGACACCATTAAAATCACCCTTTGTCACTTTAGATGAAGACTTGACTGTGTGGGCAGAGGAGAAAGAGCCAATGTTTGGGAGGAAGGGGCTGAAAATGGAAGTGAAATAAGCTTAATTGTTAGAACAAGAATCTAAATAGAAGATAGAGGCTCTGTCCTTGGATTCTGCTTATGTTATATGCCTTAAACTTTAGGTAAAATGAAAGTTCTCAGTCCAGACAAATTTCCATATGGTTTTGATGTTTTTTAAAAACCCCATCAAAATTAAATGAAATTAATTTTCAAAATAACCTCTAGTCATTTAATAAATTAATAGTGTATCTTTCATTTTTTGCTGATAAAAATAAAACCACCTCCCATCTGTTATCAAAAAATCTGAAGACAGCCAGTGTTCTTTGGGTTCACAAGCAGGAATACACTGTAGAATTTCACATAAATTCAATCAGGAAAACGAGGTTAATTTACCAGGATTTCTTAAACTGGCTAAAGGAACTATGAAAGACTATACTATGAAATATTCAAAGAAGCAATTATATTTCACAGTGTCTTCAAATCACATCAAATTTATCATAATTTAAGTGCCATTAAATGTTCTCTTTGATTGGAAGAGCCCTGTGAATGATAGACAGTTTTGTGCTGTGCAAATGAGCAGATTCCCCTAATTCTCTTCACATGACTGCTCATTCTTTCCCTATTATCTCATCCAAGTTAACATAATGGAGACCCTTGTAAAATGTGAGCCATATGTTTCATTATGCAGTTCATGATTTAAATTTTATCAATGATGCCTTTATTTTTAAAATTTGACCAATTTAGTATATTTTGTGTATATTTAATTTCTCTCCTATTATGCCTTGAAATATATTTCATTTTTTCATTTAAAATCTATATTTCTATGCATAGAGAGTGTGAATTTCCTTTGGATCCCCAAATGCCATCCTAGACCGATGAGTGCGTGTGTGTGTTTGTGTATGGGTGTATCCACCACTTGTACCTAGGTAGACTATTTACATACAAGTCATTCCTTCTTTGCTATTATTGTTTGTCTGATAGGCATGTGAAACAGGGCCAGAAGCAGGCATATTCCCTTTCTAGGAAACCTATTTTTCAGAAGAAAATGTTCTTTGCTTCATTTCTTGGTCTTCATGAGGACACAAGTGAGTAGCCCCATATGTCTCCCTTTAGTTGCATTAAATGAGGATTTCTTAACAGTTACTAGCCAAGCCTTGTCTTCCTAGGCATCCCTGGAATCCTAATTCCTTTCTCTGTAATTTTAGGTGGTAAAAGGAAAACAGTAATTGCAAATGCTTTAATTTACTCTCTAACAACTGAAAACAAAAAATTTTAAAAAATAATAAAAAATAAAAACCTTGTTGTGATCCTTGATAAAGGACCACTAGTAGAGAAAGAGAAAGTAGGAAAACTAATAATACCTTCCAAGGAAAAGAAAGTCATCCACACCATACATACTCAAGCCACTGAAGTAATTTCTATTCTTGTAGCTGTCATTTTTAAAATTACAGAGTAAGCAAATGCATTACCCTCCAGAACTAATGAAAAAAAAAAAAAAAAGCCCAGATGTAACTCAGCTTCCACTTCAAATTAATAATAATCTACCTCCAACACGACTACCTAAGTCATAAGTATTAATAAAGAAAATATCTTTAGCCATTAAACTTTATGTGTAATATTTGAGCATGCCAACATGGTGTTTAAAGGGACAAAATGACTTTAAGCAAACAAGAACAGTGTACAGACTGTCTGAAACATATTAATATATGTCTGAAACAATATAATATATGAGATACTTTTACAGAGGAAAATGCATAAGCCCAGCAGTGGGTTGTCAATATGCCAATAAATTCCCCCAGTCATTTTGGAGCTAACAAACCAGAGGAAGTACTTAATTAAATATATGACCAAATAAAAGAAAATTAACTTCCTTCTTGATATAAAGAAAATAAGTCTTAAGACAAAAAATGGTATTTCATTACATCCTGAAAATACAATTAAAATAAAGTCAGTATTTACCTTATGTAATTAAAAATCCATTGGACACTTTAGAAGCCCAAGCAGCTCATGATGCAGCTTTCCAGTGGCAGTCTTCAATTCCTATAAATAAAAGAAAGGTGAAAGAGAACATTTAGAGCAATCTATGTGTCTGTAGAGTGATGCTGATTAGCTATGAAATGTTTATTATCACTCCTCATTGCCATTTAAAATTAACTCCCTATATGTTGCTGTTATTATAGATTTTGTTAAGTGCACAAAGTAGAAATGAAAATTTCTGGGACTTCCAAGGCACCAAATAGGCTCCAGATTATGAAGTACTACAAAAAAAGAAAACCATTCAATCCCATGTTATTTTACCAGGAAAGGCAGTTGTACTATGAAAATGAAAACATTTGTAATTGAAATGTTTTCTTATTATATATACATTACCACCATAAATATTTTTCTCGTCTTAACACTGAGTTATAAGTAATAGGGGCTGTTGGCTCCTTGTTTCTTTTACTATTGACTCCTTTACTAGATTTAAGCAAGTATTCTTACTTTATTTCCCATAATTTTCCTGGAGAAGATTCATAAAATGTGGAAAATAATAGTCATCAATTTGATAAGTTGATATGCAATATGTAGGTATTTAGGTGGCTTCTACTTCTAAACAATATATACTATACACTGTAAAAAAAATTAATAATACTATTTATATAGAATGGGACTGTATTCCATCCCTCTCCTACATCTCCCTCAATCCAAGCCTCATGCATATACTGTTAAAATTCAGGCACAAACCTCAATGAAGCAGCACCATGGACATCTGTGCCTTATGTCCCACCTCTTTCTGAAAATCTTTAATCCATTAAGTGGCAAAGAAGATGAGGTTAGGAACAGAGATAGTGGGGAAATTGTGCTCCTGAGAAGTATAACTTTGTCAAGGCAGGTGTGGTACATTAGAATAGAAATAAATGAGCATCTTATTAACCTACTGCAAGAGGGATCATATAAGTTCATGTTTTAAAGGCCAGATTCATATGAATTACTTTACCAACTCAGTGTTTCTCAAAACTGCTATCAGGAACTAACTATCTATTTAGTATATAAAGATACTAAATATATATATACTAAATACTTATATGTTTATATAAATATATATGTATTTATATATGATACATAGTATATATATATACATATATATAATATTTTTTTACTAGTTCCATCACTATTGTGCTTCTTTGTTTCTTTTTTCTATTCTTGAGTATTAGAACTCACTTTGAAGAAAAGATGCTTTCCAGCCAAATAAATTCTGTACAGTGAACAACGTGTCCCATTAGATTCCAGAAAGACATCAGAAGCTACATTTACATTACAGAGAAACAAACTTTGAAAGAAAATGTTAACCACTTTTGGCAAGAAAAAGAATACTCTAAAGTTCACAATAATGGAACACTAGGCAAAAAATACTGAAATGCCAAGAACGGCTGGATAGCATTTTATGAATTTCTGGATGTATTGCAGAACTATCCTGCTTTCCTGAAAATACATCAACTAATCCAATACCTCATCATATTCTAACTCTGTATTCATAATTGTTTGCCTTGATCTCATTTTGTTATCCATAATTCTACAATAAATAACCCTGAACTTTTATTGAAGGCTCACTGTGATAAGTGCTATAATAGGTGTTTTCATATGGCTATCTCATTTAATCAATAAGATATATACAATGTCACACTTTGCAGACAGTTGCCATTGTCATATATTATATGTTACAGTATAAAAATCGTAAATTGGAAGTTGCATGTTCCATAAAATAAAGCGCTATTTCCAACTAATTATGAATTTTAAGTTTTATATCATTAATTCACTGAAAATGCTTTTTAATATCTAAAGTGGTTATTGAATAATTACAAATATATATGGAATGTGAAAATTATCAAATAAAATCTATTATCTAGTTACTTGAAACTTACATTTTAATATTTCCATGGGGCAGGGGGATGATCCTGAAACATCACAAGTCATTTTTTAATGATCACATTAAAGATTAGATATGACATAGGAATGTGTATTGTATCTCCAACCCACACATCAGAATTTCCTAATGTTGCTGGAAGAAGACAATTTTAATTAAGACCAAATATTGTTTAAGAAAGATGAAAAATAAACTATAATGGCAAAGTAAGTGGTATAAATGCAAAAGAAGCAACCAGCTATAAAGGATTAGAGAGAGATTATTTTGCTAAATGAAAAAAATAAAAAAGAAAACAGAGTTTGGGACAGATAAGGTAGTAGAGAAAGAAGGTGGGGGAAATGTGTTGATAAAACCCATAAAAGTATATGTGTCTGTGTGTGTTTCTTTTGGTGGGAGTTGAAGGAGTATAACTGTCTAAAGAGAAATTCCTTCAGAGTTTGCTGGGTTCTTCATGGAGCACTGAAGGGAAAAAAAAAGCTATAATTCCTAAAAGTTAAATCAATGGTTATAATAATGGGGCCAATAATCTGATCTTTGACACAGATCACATTCTGGATCAAATGGTAATGAATAAGATAAGCACCCGGGTCCATATGTGGTCCTAAATCATGTGGCTCATTCATCTTAACTCGAGGAAATCCTTTACACCAAAATGATTTGGGAAAGTAGCAGAAAGATATTAGTAATAGAGTAAATATGGTTCACAGGAAGGAGAGGAAAAGTATGAAAAATCAGTTTCATAAGAATTGGTGGATGTGGCTCAAGCTGAGCTGGAACAAGACTCAGAACAAAGAATTTGAGTAAATATGCCTTTAGCATTTTGAGTGAGGAATACAATTTGAGATAAGTAATAATGTCTAGCACACAAGAAATGGGGACTTGATGAATGTGTATTTGCAAATATTTGGTAGACAGAAGATAGCCCAAGCCATGTATAAAAATAAAAAAGAATCTGCCCACATGTTCAGGATGTTCAATAAAATCATACCTATAACAGGCAATGTACCTAATAAAATCCTGAGTGCCAACTTGGAAAAACATACACAGAATTTTTTACCTTAGGTGTACAAAAATTATGTGTTTTTTATCCAAGATCACATGAGTAGTGTGAAATGTCAGTTCTCTTTTCACTGTGTGATACTGTTTGCCTTAATTATAGCCTCTTTCTATAATGAGATGAGTATATATTATAGGTGAATCCCAAGTGCGTATGCAATACTAAAGCAGATAATGACTTTAAGTACATCGTTTGATTGATGTGGGGATTAAAGTACAGTGAATTTAGCACAATCCCCAGCACTTAGTGAGTGATTAAATGATAGCTGTTATTGTTATTATCTAAAAAATGAGAGAAAATATTAGTAAGGGGAGGATATAGTGGTGAAGAGAGAAAAATGTTAAAGAGATCAATGAACATGCTATAATACTAATTTTATATGGATTAATATTTTTAAAATACAACCAGGACTGATTTAATCCCTATTCAAACAAAAGTGACTTTAACTTCAAGGTTAGAGATATGCAAATATAATTGATAAAAGAATCATTGTTTTATTTCCTTCTTTAGACAATGAGTATAATAATCACCAAAGATAAGCAATAGTTTAAATTCAAAGTGAAGTAAGAATATGCTTTAGGTTTAAGGAGTATTTGAAAACAAGGGGAAAAAAAATAACAGTCTTCCTGGACCTTCAATGCTATTTTAGAGGGAAAATATATTCCTCTACTGTGTATATTTCTAGGTGTAAATACCATCTAGTTAGGAATTTAATCTCTACCCTTAAAAGTGTTTAAGAGGAAGTCTGAAAATCTCTGTTTTAAATGAAAAGGTAGACAATTTTACCATTCTTCTCTTTCTCCACATTTTTTAGTGATTCTCATACTTTATTTCAAGGTGAGGGAAAAATGGAGAAGACTTTTTTTATGAGGAAATACATAGCATGTGTAGATAGATATATGGCATCTTCTCCTAAAAGGAAAGTAATTCTCTCACAGAATTTTTTATCCACTATGATTCATACTTAGTATACAATAGTCTGTGTACTCTGTGCACCTAATTCTCAATTGATGTATTTAAGAAACTTTATTTAAATATATACCAAAATGACCTATTTGTTACTGTTGTAACTTTCACCTAAGACCATGCCTAAGGCATTAACCCAGAGAAAATGATGCTGTAGACCTTATCATGATGAAAAGTTCTGAACGATGAATTTCTTGAATGATCCCGTAAGGCAATCACACAGCACCACCTCAGGAGCATCCAAGTAGTCTAGAGCCTCTGATCTGAAATTCCACCAACATTTTGGAGAGCTTAGAAACTGGCTTAGAGAACTGTTCTGCCATACATTGGGGAGATAGACTCATACACTGAGAAGACCAAATATTTTGAATTGCTATGCGGCATCTCCATCCTTTTCATATTATTTTTTTTCTATCTAGTCGTAGAAGGAAAAAGTGAAATAACCTGTCTACTATGTGCCTAGATATGATGCTTTAAAGACATGATTTAATTTATTCATCATAAAATAAATTATGTGAGATAGGTACTACTGTCTCTTTAAAAATACAGAATTGAGGCTTAGAAAGTGACACAATAATGTTTTCAAGATCACAGACCTTTCCATTATGTAACACTCCCTCCAAAGCATCAGCTATGGATACCTTTGGTCATGGGACTGGTTAGAACAAATGTTAAATTGAATGCAATGGTGCTTAATAAAACCTGAAACCTGTAATGAGGGCAGTTGACCAGAACTGCCTGAGTTAAGTGTTTTATCATCAACATTTCAGGATTGTTAAATAAAAATGAAGGTCTGAATAAAAGCTTTCCCTTTCTTTTGTTTATTGTTTTGGCTGTTGTTTCAAACGATGGTTATTAAAAATGTAATAAGTCTGTTTTATAATTAATATTAAATTTTGGACTTACTTGAAATTTTTATTAAGACTTATAAAAGTACAATATCCAACACTTTAAACAGGTGGTTTTGCATAAAAAACTAACTTGCTTAAGTAATAACATGATATTCCTAACAAATTAGATAATATAAATGACATTTCCTGGGAACATAAATGTATTCAACATTAATTTTCCATTAGCATAGAAAAAAATACCATTCATTCAATCTTAATTCTAATATAACAAAGTAGCTGTGTAAGTCTTAACTATTTTTTAAAATTAATTTATTTTTTAAATTTTTGGTCGTGTTGGGTCTTCGTTGCTGCTCGCTAGAGGGCTTTCTCCAGTTGCTGTGAGCTGGGTCTACTCTTCGTTGTGTGCGTGGGCTTCTCATTGCGGACGGAGCACAGGCTCTAGGCACGAGGACTTCAGGACTTCAGTAGTTGTGGCACACAGGCTTAGCTGCTCTGCGGCATGTGGGATCTTCCTGGACCAGGGCTCAAACCCATGTTCCCTGCATTGGCAGGCGGATTCTTAACCACTGCGCCACCAGGGAAGTCCCAAGTCTTAATTTTTTTTTTTTTTTTTTTTTTTTTTTGTGGTACGCGGGCCTCTCACTGTTGTGGCCTCTCCCGTTGCGCGGAGCACAGGCTCTGGACGCGCAGGCTCAGCGGCCATGGCTCACGGGCCCAGCATGACTCATGGGCCCAGCCACTCCGCGGCATGTGGGATCTTCCCGGACCGGGGCACGAACCCGTGTCCCCTGCATAGGCAGGCGGATTCTCAACCACTGCGCCACCAGGGAAGCCCCCAAGTCTTAATTTTTATATCACAAAATAGCTATGCTAAAACTAAGAAATAGGCTATAGATTTCATAATTCTAATATAGTAAATATGTTATACTATTTACTAGAACACCAGAGGGTATATAGAAGGGAAAAGGAGAAATGCATTCACTGAGTAATTTTGACTCTGGCATTCACTAGAACTTTTTAATACTAAAAGTAACATTTTTTTCAAATTAAAAAAATATAATGACAGTATTACTTGACTGAATCCCTCCATAGAGATCCCACTTATAACACACTGCCCTAGACCATATTCAAAGAGAATCCTGCTCTTAGAGTACACTAAATCCTATTTTAGCATGAAATACACATTACCTGTTCTTCATATAGAAAAATAATTTTAAAAAAAGGAATTTTGATTCTTTTCTATTTTAAGTTTGCCTGGTTTAAATCTGCTTTGGTGAGTTCCAACAGAATGACAAGGACTTCACTCTGGGTTGGTTTGGTGTCTTACATTTCCTTTTGCTCTTGACTTTCTTAGAGATGAACATGGTAGAGATACTGGCATTTTTATTTGCTTTAATCTTTCAAAATCCAAGAGTGAAAGAACTACAGTCTTCATTTCTTGTGTGCTAGAAAAATTATCATTTTATTAGGTCAATCAAGTTAAAAGTTTTCATTGTGCTTAAACTTTTAAAAAGTTGAAATTCTACTACAGCTACAAATTTTTCCAAGTGAACCATATATTTCATTGGGTCAAAACATATTTTTATAAAATCCATTTCTTTAAAATACACACATACATATAAGACAATTTTTGTGCCTTGTATATATTAATATAATAATAATAATTAATATACACTTAAAGCTTACCGTATGCCAGGCACTAGGTAGGTACTTTACATCTATTTGTTCACTTAATTCTCACTTAATTTTATTTTATTTTATTATTATTATTATTTTTTGCAGTACGTGGGCCTCTCACTGTGTGGCCTCTCCCATTGCAGAGCACAGGCTCCGCACGCACAGGCTCAGTGGCCATGGCTCATGGGCCCAGCCGCTCCGTGGCATGTGGGATCTTCACGGACTGGGGCACGAACCAGAGTCCCGCCTGCCAATGCAGGCGGACTCTCAACCACTGCGCCACCAGGGAAGCCCTCAGTTATTTTTTAATAGTATTACAAATAATACTATTTTTATCTCAATTGAAAGATGGAAAATTGAGGCATGGAGAGATTAAATAACCAAGCAACTAACAGAGCTGGAATTTAAACCAAGGCAGATGACTCCAGAGCTTGAGCTATTAACAATAATGCAATAATACCTCTGATTAAAAGATATTAGTAATGGCATTCTGATAACAACATGCACAAAAAAAGTTTCTTAACCATCTTAGCCACACTTAATCAAAAATATCAAACCATAGAAGTACATAAAAGGTGGCAGAAACAGTTTTGTGAAAAATAACAGAGCTAAATAATAACAGTGCTAAATCTCTTTGAAGGCATGGTCCATTCCTACTTAGTTCAGCGAACACTCACAATGTCTGGTAGAGTACTGAACACTTGGTAAACCAGTATACAACAAATATTTGAGTGAATTAACAAATAAGAAACTCATGTGAGCATTGGCATTTTTGCAAATCCCAGCTGTAAATGCCAGTTCCAAACACACTAACCGAGTAGAATAGCGTAGATTCAGGACACATCTTCATTGGGTTCACGCTTCCCATTCCTCATCCTCAGCTCCACCATCCAACAGTTTCACATCATCTCTTGAGCCCTAGTCACTTATGTTCCACTTATGACTGCCTAAATTCATATTTATTAAATTCTCGTTCTATGTTGTATTCATTTAATAAACTAATGAAAAAATCCAATGTGATTCCAGTTACTACTGGTACACTTTAACTGAGGCTATTGAAAGAAAACGTCATAATTCGGGATAGTATCCTAATGTTGAGAACATCAGGCAATAATACCACAGGTCAGAAATGCAAACCCAGAAGCTGTTGCCTGGCTTCCTCCTCTCTTGCCTCCTCAGGTGCATCCTGAATTCATCTACATGCTCTCACATTTATTGCCCATCTCCTGGATTACTCTCATGGCCCCCTAATTCGTTTTTCTACTTATCCCTTGCCCTTCCAATCTAATCTCTACATTCCAGCCAGAATTATCTAAAAATATCAATTGCATCATGTCTCTCCATAAATGACTTCCCTTTGTACTTTGGAGATTTTATAGTTTTCTTTTCCTTCCAGTCTCTCTCTTTGTCTCTCCACCCCTGCCCCCTTCCACCTCTTTCATTCTATCTTTCTGGCCACAGTTGACCTCTCCAGTCTAACCTCATCATTCACCAGGTTTCATCTGTGCTGAAAGCTTAGCCCATTTCAAAGCCTGCACATGGCCTATTCCTCTGTTAGAGAAGCCCTCTCCCCACTCTGCCTAGCCATTTGCTTCTTAGGTGTCAGCTTAAATGTCAATTCCAAATGTATACTGTATGTCAAATGGGAGAACCTTTCATATTCTATTATGGCTTCCTAAAGTCTTCTTCCCTGTCATTTCTCAGAATAACATAGTGGGTTTGAGTACAAGATTTACACCCAGACTTACTGACTTTGAATCCTGAAGGCACACTTGCTAGTCTGCATGACATTGGAGAAGCTGTTTATTTTTCCTATGTTCTGGTTTCCTTATTTATAAAATGAGATACAGTATTATCTACTTAAAGGGATCGTTTTGAGGACTGAGTTAATACATGTAAACACTCAGAACAGTGCCTGGCACATTAAGTACCCAATAAATGTGGAGCTACTATTGTTCAATGAAATTGTATTTATCTATATGCTTATTTAATTATTTCTCACAAACATGCAAACTCAAGGAGATCAGGAACCATGGTTATATTCTTAACACCATAAACTTGGTGCCTCTAACAGTGCTTAACTTTAAAAAAGCTCAATATATATGTATTGAATGAATCTGTTGAATAAATGCATGAATCTATAAATGCATAAAAGAAATTTGAAAAAGAAAAGAATATGGATCAAACATCTTTGGGCATGTGGGACTTTGCTGTCCATAAAATTATACAATGTAGACTTGGGGATAATACGTGACAGTCTATTTCACTTGTTTGGAAAGCTGACTAGATCTAAAGAAACCTTAGTATTATATCCATTCAACTCTTTTTCAATTCAAAGGTATTTGAAGAATGATTAAAATACGTGAAAAAAATTATTGGGAGGTTGTTTCATCACCTTTCATTTCTGTCATGGTTGCTTATTAGTGGATACAAAACTTTAGATGACTCTCAGGAAAAAGTTCTGATACAATATTTGAGTTAAAAGGAAAACCAAAAACTCTTTACCATTATCAAAGCTACAATACAGTTCTTTAGGACTAGCATTTACACCAAGGAAGTCTCAAAGCCCAGTTTCCCACATAATTCATCTTCTAACTTTGGTTCTGATCCCCTTGAATTTCTTTAAACCTTCTAATGAATAATCCATGAGGATGCAGATATTTTTCAGAAAACTACTGCTACCCTCTTCCTTGAAAAAGAAAATATAAGACTTACAACAAAAATGACATTAGATACCTAGTGCTCACAACCTTATAACCTCCATTTAAATATAAATTTGCAGATAAAAGTATAAAAGGAAATTGTGCATACCAAGTCCTGCTGAGTTGCTTTTTTTTTTTTTTTGCTTTCTTAGACATATTCATTTGGTCTGTTAATGTCTAACGATTTATCTTGGCAAACACTCTTTTGACAATGTTTGTGTTTAACCTTCAGTTTCCTTCTCTAATGTGTGTTACTTAAGAACTGGGCCCCTGGAGAAAAAGTGAATCGTGAACCAATCCTAGTTTCTTCTGATACAAATGTTCCTTTCATAAGATATTGAAAAAATATCGAACAATATCATTCAACAATTCACTTATTCACTATACAGTTATTGAACAGATGCCTTGCAAAGGGACTGAGACTAAAGGAAAAAGTGGGGTAAGTTGCTGCCTTGGAAAAATTCATAGATCGCCAACTCTGCTGTTTCAGATACACTAGAAAGTCTTCTTTATCTTGCATGACATACTTAAGTTGCATATAGGAGAATTTCAATCTCATTCTAATGTGTAGCTGTATACCAGATACCTTATACCTTGTCTATTAATGAACCTATAAGGTAGGTGTCATGATTCTCAGGTTACCAGAAAGGAGACACCTGGGATCAGAATTCAACAGTAAATCTCTGTACTTTATTTAGATAATAAGTAACAAAGCCGGGGTTTGAACCTTGTGCTTTCTGGTTCAAAACCAAACTTGTATTCAGTCTCCCTTTCTCTACAATCACTGACTTTTCTGACAAAGGTGATGAAAGGTTGGTAACCATATGGTTGTAAGGGACAGTTCTTTTTTCTGGGAAAGGGGTAACATAGCAGAGTTCAACCCCATCCAGTGGTGACAGGCATTTCAACCAGTTGTGCAAAGTCTCTGTATCTTATCACCACCACTTCCGCCCTCTTACAGAAGACAGACAGAGAAGAAAAGGAGGTGGGAAAAGGAAAAAAAGAAAGAAAGCAGGAAGGAGAGAGGGATATGGAGATGGGTGGAATGCTTTTGCATAGAGAAAGGCACATCTGGCTGATAGAGCTGACAATCCACACTGAGAGGGTCGAACCTACACTGGATGAATCAACTCCTGAACCAGTCATACCTCTGCAGAAGCACCATTATCACATTCAAAGTACCTTTCCAAAATGTGTTCCTTTAAATCACGTTTGTTTAGCTTAAGCACTATCTGAAGAATTTTGACAGAAATATCTAGAAGGACCCATAAAATAATCTGACCTCAAGTCATATTTGAACCAATCAGGAAGTAGAGATCCAGAGGGACTGAAAGACTTGCTGACAGTAAGCAGAGCTGAGAGCAGATCCTAGGTTTCCAGATCCTATAGTGTGTGTTCTCTGACTTATTTCACCCTCCAAGGACACCGTTGCCAATGCTTGGGCATGGTGGTTACGTTTTTCTGCCCTTTCCTGGAATGGCTGATCCCTAAGCCTATGTGCTGCCCAGGAAAGGAGAGGTACAACCCTTTATAAGAAATGGACCTGGGAACTCATGATAGCCTCTCTGAGTGATGCTGTACCAAAACACTAGGACATCATTACAGCTGTGGAAACGACATGAAGATAGGTGGAAAGGGACTCATGAAAGCCAACGACACTGGCCTTTCACGAACCTGTTCCACATTCTCTGGATTGTGTCTTCTTTGCACATCTGTGGCCTTATCAAATCTTTGCTATAAATTTTCACTTCTTGCAAAGTAATCTACTAATGAAAGAGTCATAAACAAAATCTAGATTCAATTTTTATACATCATCCTTTAGGCTTTTACATAGTTCTTATTAATAGAGGATATTGCTTAGGCATCTTGAGGAGGTTGTAATTTACTTTCCTGAAACTTTTCTTTACAGCATTATTCATTTTGCCAGATACCTTTATAAGACAGTTTCACTGTTACAGACATAATTCTAGTCATGAGTCTATATTTTGTGTTCCCAGGAATATGATTTTAAGTTTTAATAAAATATAAGGGAAATTTTAGTCAGTCTATACATTGCCATATATTTTGAATAATTTTAAGGATTTATGGAGCTATATTAAATGTAAATATTGATAAGTTTTTATATCTTGAATATATTTAAAAATAAGAATCATCAAAGTTAAATAATAGGAAGAATTTTACATTAATTATAGAAACCTGGCTCTATTTATATAGCAGATCAGTGTTTAGTATTTTAAAAACACAGGAAATGAAAAAATATTCAAATTTTAACCAAAGCTACAGTGAGATGTCTTTGAATTAAGAGTAGCAAAACAAAACAAAACAAACAAACAAAAAAAGAGTAGCAAAACATATTCTCTGATGTAAATTATGCAATTAGTTGGTCAAGTGATAAAAATTGGAGAATAGCTAAAAAGAATGATTTTGAGTATCAAATGATTTTGAGTAATCTCTGGCCTGAGATAATAACAGAAAGAACCCATCGCGATAGCTAAACATACTATAATCTATTTCTGGAATTTTTCTTTTGTAAACTATGATTAGATTTTAGTTTTTTCAAATCATGAAATTGGAAATGACCTTAGTATAGTAGTTATTCAAATCAAAAGATATAGGCAGGATTGAATTCAAAGGTTCTAAATACCTGCTTTAGTTTTAAAACAGGTCTTCTGAAAAGTCTCTGGTTTGCCCCAGTATTTCTAGCAATTATTTATATATTTCCTAATGTTATACACAAAACTTTGCCCACTGCCTTACCAATATTTCATTTTAAATCAGTGCACTAGCACTGATTAAAAATTAATTAATCTCAAAATTAATCTCTTAATTTAAATTATTAATTTAATCTCAGGGCTGAAAGGAATCTCTGATTTTGACTTTCCACTTAAGGCTATTATTCTAAATCTACTAGATTTCCCTATATTTTTGGAATCATATTATACCATTTCTCTCTCATAATTGATCTTTACATAGACCTTTCATTATTTCTAAATTTTAGCCATTTTGGAGAATGACCCTCTTGTCTTTGAGGTATTCCCTCGAACTCTTTAAAGTGAATTTTGTATTTTTACCTTTGCTTATATTCTAAGTCAGAGATTCCAAAGATGCCTTACAGATTTGGGAACAATTAATCTAGCTATTTATTTTTATGTTTTTTTGTGTGTGTGTGTCTACACATACTGATTTCTTTACCATTTCTCATATGTTTTTATGACCACTCACTTACACCATTACCTGTAGCGTCAGTACTAAAAGTCATGCCTGAGTTCTAGAATACATCAACTTGGGTGTTGTGTGGCTGCATAGGGTTTTATCTGTACGTACATGTACGTGATATGTCTGTGAGGAAAGAGAGAGAATCAATAACCAAAAGTTCTAACAGTATAAATTGGACAGTTTTATAGCAGCTTAATTTTCTTTCCTTCTGCCATTTTGTTGCACTGTGTAGAAAAGAAATTGGGAAAATTAATCAGGCCTTAGGATCTGGTAATTGGATATCACACGTAAAGATCCCCAAGCCTTACATCGTCTTGAAATAATTGATGAAGACATTCTAAGTACAATGTAAGTCTCTGTGCTAAGCATAATATAATGCAAATGCTTGACCAGATGATTTTATAAGGCCAATATCCATTTTTCAAAATTAAACAACTGACATTTTAAATGCCCAAAGGCTCTGGTACTGTACATATTATTGATTAAACTGACATTTAAAAATTACTATAGTGCAAAAGAGCTCATTAAAATAGAAAACTAAATTTTTTTTGGCTTTTAATACCTCAAAATGGCCTGAACACTGGTAGTACAAATATTTGGTTAAAGCACCAGGTAGAAAATTTCTATCAATATTCAAAGATCCTCAGGTAAGTTTTTATTTCATAAGAGTACAATCTTGGGACTGTTTTCAAACTACACAGATGTATAAGTAGAAAGCAAAACACCCACCTATTAATCTTGGACTGTTTTATCTATTATGTATAGTCAACTTCTAGACCTAATCCTATATTTTACTACTCTCTAGAGAAGGAACAAACCTCTAAGTTCAGTTCTGAACCCCTTGAACATTTTGGTCTGATAAGCTTGCTAGAATATTCATTTCAGCCTTTTTGTTTTACTCAGTTCAGATTATACCAGAAGAGCTTTTAATAATGATCTCCAGTGATTCAAGTGTCTAAACATCCACAGTCTTTTGAGGATCCAATTTAAAAACAGTGGAATTCATGTTGAATATAAGAATATCTCTAAAACTCTACCATTTCAAATTCTTTGCCACACCTATAATAAATATTCAACTTAACAGAGATAAGTCATTACACTTCTTTTCAAGGTATTTACATTATCGACCATATTCAGGAAAGAAAAAGTAGGGGAGATGACAAAAATACACCTGTGCCATGATGAAAACATAAAATTTGATTAAAAGGAAACATTATAACCCACAAACTGTGAAAAGTGGGTAAATTACATAGGTGAGGAA
Source organism: Kogia breviceps (assembly GCF_026419965.1). Lineage (NCBI taxonomy): Eukaryota > Metazoa > Chordata > Mammalia > Artiodactyla > Physeteridae > Kogia > Kogia breviceps. The sequence continues at coordinate 46,260,487 of NC_081317.1, read as the reverse complement.
ACACTGATTTATTCATACCCTACACAATATGTCAACTCGTATTTGAGGCTGAGCACAGCATAGGGGAGAAATATGAATGATATTGTACTAGAGAGGGAAGCATTTTTTTATATTCCTGAATATACCACTTCCTTTTATAAGAATAGGGTTTCATTTTCACTATAACTAAGACTGACCTCAAGTTAATTTTCAGTGTTATGTTTGAATTGTCAAAAAACATACTTAAACAGCCATGTCAAGTGAAATTCCTTGGTCATTTTTAAAATGCCAAGGGCAGAAATTATAAGAAACAGAGGCTACCGTGAATATTATGCCAGAGGCTCTTCTACAGTATATCTTCTGGAAAAAAAAAAAAAAAAAAAGAGAGAGAAAGAGAAAGAGAATTGTTCATGGGAGTCAGCCCTCCTCACTGCTCATTGGAGTGAACATATATAGGTCATTCATCATCTCTCTTCCTTTCTCTCTCTATCTCTGTCTACCTCAGGTCTGTCTTATTCCATGATGTGCTTGCTGCCTACTCTATCACCTGTATGCTATGTGCTCTTTGCCTATGGGCACTCAGTAAATCAATGCAGGCTCAAACGAAACTACCCTGTATGCAAATGACCTAACAATTATGTTTGTTTGTTTGTTTGCTTTGGTTTGCTTGTTTTAGTGGAAATGTACAATGTCTGGCTATTATTCAATATTTTGATGCCAATTCTATTTTCTTATTCCCCGAAACAGGGTTATACAATAACATAGCTTTATTGTAATATGATATAATGATGGTGTCAAAAATCACAAACTGAAAAGCTGCCAACTGACAGTTATCAGCATGGACTCAGTGAATGGGAAAAAGGTGAAAGAAATATCATGGAAAAACATTAAATGGTTTAAAACCTTGCAAAAAATTCAGTTAACTTTAAACACACTCCCCAAATTCTGAACTAAACCCTCATCTCTTAAAACAGTTGAATGCTCATTCCTACAATTACACATATGGTAAAAACTGAACCTTCACATACACAATTGCTGCAGGCTACAGTAAACACTGTGAAATACTGTACCTCTGGAAGAATGTATCACAATGACCCTTTTAAACTCCCTTAAGAATTCACTTTATACTCTCAGCTCATTAGTCCCCTAAATAGCATTTGTTGTGACAAAAAGGAGCACATAGAAGGAAAGACTTCTCAGTCAAACATGAGCTGAGCCAAGAACAAGCCCAGAAGTTATCAAAACAAAGCTTCACAAGTTTGTCATAAATTAGTTTGCTTGGGCACAAAATGAATAATGTGCCTGTGTTTTTTCAGTGCCTGAACATAATCGAGTCGCTTTAGGCTTTTTCTAGACCTAAAATCTCATGCTGTCAACATTATCTATAACCACACTCCTTTAAATGGAGAAGTGTCACTGCTTCAGGTGACATGGTTTCACTAAGGGAAATTGCATGAGGAAGGATGCAGGTGTATCTGCCACTCAGAAGCCCAAAAGGTATGTTCCTCACTTAATAATACACTCATTTAAACAAAGAGAACTAATTACCACATTAATTTATTGTCAACACAATTAAGTACAGGCAGGCATATATAATAACATGTGTAAACTGCCAAGCAAGCAGAATAAAAGGGAAACTGTACTGTGATTCACCTTCAAGATATTGTGCAGGTACTCACTAAAGCAGTGTTTTAGGTTCTGCTTTGTAGTTTCATTAATATTGTTATACAAAAATCTGTGCCCATACATTCCCATAATGCTTTATCTGCCTTTCTTTATCCTATTAGCTCATGTTGATTTCTCCATGTATATGGGGACAGACTTCACGGTGCCCTCCCATGATACTCATAGGCTAGTGTTCATGCCCTTGCAAATTCCCGTTCTCTTGGTTGTGGATAATACTTGTGATTTGAGTCAAATTGACAGAATATGTCATGTCTCTTCCATGATTATGTAAGACTGGGTCTTGTAGCAGACTTCCTCTAATCTGTTCTAGTCCTTGCTGTCTTGACAAGAAAGCAGTCCTATTAGGAAAGCCACATGGCAAGGAACCATGGGTAGTGTTTAGGAAATATGAACAGACTTTAGGAGCTGAAGGCAGTCAGCAGAGGCTTACGATGGTCTCTAGTTAGAGCCAGTAAAAAGCCAGGGTCATCAGTCCTACAACTACAAGATGATGAATCTGTTAACCAATTGAGTGAGTCTGGACATAAATCCACCCCAGTTGAGCTGCCAGATAAAAACTCAAGCCAGCCAACACTTTTGCTGCAGCCTTAGGTGACCCTAAGCAGAGGACCCACCTAAACTGAGCCTAGACTCCTGACGCAGAAACTGTGAGATTGAAAATGTGTGGTATCATTTTAAACTGCTAAATTTGTGGTACTTTGTTATGTAGCAACAGAAAACTAATACTGGGTACATCAAGATAAGATAGTATCACTCATGGTTACTGCCATCCTACTCATTGCTCAAGCAGGACTTTTTTTTCCAGCCCTCCTCCTTCAGTCAATTAATCATCAAACCCAATTCTCTGACATGCCACTTGTTTATTTTTATCCTTTCATCTCTACCTACTGCCATTGCCATTGCCCTGGGACAGGCCTTCATCATTTCCCACCAGGAAAAATTGTTGGAGTCTGTTTCCACAGCATTTTATTTTTCCTTCATGAAGAATTTTGCAAATATTTTTCAAAGTTGTTTCCAGGCGAGATTTTATCAAAACCATAAAAAAAGGAAGCTAGATATACTTTGTCTTTGGAATTTCCATGTCTTCCACTAGCTCTCCCCATTTCATCCCATCCTGTGGCCACTTACTCTGGCAAATTCCTCAGTCATCTGATGCATCCTTCCTCCTTCTCTCCTCCTGACAATGAACATCTAGATACCTCACAATCCTTTGCATTCTATCTTGCCACCTCACTCCCTAGGACAAAAAGACCATAACAGCTTAATTCTATTTTCATTTTAATAGAGACTCATACTGACAACTGCCACCACATGATGTTTTTCAAACATATCTTACTAGTGGAACCATTATTGTAAATAAAGGTGAACAAAGAAATGTATTATAAATATATTGAACAGATAAAGCAGGGTTGAATATAGATGGTGTTGTGGAGGAACATGTAGGTGGGGTTTGTAGAAAACCCAGGGCAACACTGGCTCAACATCTACTTTACCCCTTAATACACACAATGTCAGCCCAGCAGCAAGAGGAACCATAGAGTTCTAAGTAAGACAGTTTGTAAATGACTTCTTTAAACCAAAAGAACTATTCTCTTATAAAGGTATATTTCAGTGATTGTTAAGACAGACTGGTGGGGACTTCCCTGGTGGTGCAGTGGTTAAGAATCCTCCTGCCAATGCAGGGGACATGGGATCGAGCCCTGGTCCGGGAAGATCCCACATGCCACCGAGCAACTAAGTCCATACGTCACAACTACTGACCCTGTGCTCTAGAGCCCACGAACCACAACTACTGAGCCCATGTACCACAATTATTGAAGCCCGCGCTCCTAGAGTCCGTGCTCCACAACAAGAGACGGCACCGCAATGAGAAGCCCACGAACTGCAACAAAGAGTAGCCCCCACTCGCTGCAACTAGAGAAAGCCGGTGCGCAGCAACGAAGACCCAAAGCAGGGCTTCCCTGGTGGTGCAGTGGTTGAGAATCTGCCTGCCAGTGCAGGGGACAAGGGTTTGAGCCCTGGTCTGGGGAGATCCCACATGCCGCAGGGCAGCTGGGCCCGTGAGCCACAATTACTGAGCCTACGCATCCGGAGCCTGTGCTCCGCAACAAGAAAGGCCACGAGAGTGAGAGGCCTGCGCACCGCGATGAAGAGTGGCCCCCACTTGCCACTAGAGAAAGCCCTCGCACAGAAACGAAGACCCAACACAGCCATAAATAAATAAATAAATAAAAATTAGAACGTTTGGTAGATACTAACCAAACTTTAGTATTTTTTTTAAAAAAAGACCCAACGCAGCCTAAAATAAACAAATTAATTAATTAAATTAAATTTTTAAAAAAGAGAGAGGCTGGTGGACATTCTTGATGGAATCAAGTCACTTTGCCAAAATTTAAGTCACAAGATGCCAGTTCATCCACAAATTCTTCACATTCTCAAATCACATACACTGTTACTATACTAATTTCACCAACTTTAAATATTTTCATGATAGCCGACACTTCAGTAATGTTGATTTATGGAAACAAAGGTATTCATGGAATGTAGGTTTTTTTCATTCTTTCCCACATCACAAGAAATGCACTTGAGGCCATCACTGACCTTTACTGCATGGGATCAAAAACTGACTTTTTTTCCTCCCTATAGCCTCTTTCCTCCATGTGCAAGCAAAACCTTATGTCTTAATCACTGATAGAATGTATTCCTTAACCTCTTTACTATACCCTTAAGGAACTGAAGGAAAAAAATGGTTTTTAAAAAGAAGTAGCACATCTGTATACTAAAAAATTTAAAAGAATATCCATCTTATATCTTAGTAATCCTGGGAATCTTAGCTAAATTGTATCTGACATTTATATAATGAGTGTGCAAATTATGTCATCACCAGTTGGAGTTTTAGCAAAAAGGATTTTAAAAGCTTGCATAATAATATGGATGCATCTGGCTACCACCACTGTAATAGATTGTTGTTAAATAATGACACTAGTATCACCAACAGCTAGAATTTATTGAATTCTTACTATATGCCAGAGCATAGCTAAAAGTATAGATAATGCAATTTATCAAGAAAACATATAAGTTGTTATTAACCCCTTCTAACAAATTAAAAAACTAAGTCTAAAATGTGTGAAGAAACTTCAAAGCAGAGGTATCTAGTAAGTCCTAAAGATAGAGTCTGATTTCAGCTCTCATTATCTTCCAAGCCTGTCTTCTGTGTCACTAGCTTAATTCTGGGATGGAATGGAGTAACGTGTAAAAATGTTAAATGAATGATGATTATAGTAATTAGTATTTGCACTATGACACCCTCATATCAGTTTCTATGTACCAGCATCAATAGTCATAATAATACTATTAATATTAGCAGGAAAACATTTCTAAATTATTATATAGCTCTCTCTTACAGCTAAGATCATCCCAAACTTGGCTATATCTCAGGACATAAAATGTTTAAAGCCAATATGTTTGGACATCCAAAATTTGGGAACAATTCTCACTTTTACCTCTGTAACTGATAGTTCATTCATTTAATAATTTGTTTATTAAATATTTATTGAGTTCCTACCATCGATTAAGCACTTTACTGGGAATAGTAAATCCCCTACTTGCGAACCTTCAAAGATGTGAACGTGCGTTCACATGTCCAATCACATAAGTTAGTTTGCATGTCTTGTGTACATTGTCACATGCGTGCATCGTCTACAAGTGGTTGTGCTTTTGGGTACTTTACTTACAGTACTGTATGGAGTACAATAGTACAGTATCTTTATTTCAAGCCCAGGACATCCGGAGGCAAGAGGGTAGACAGAATTGAATCCTGCAAGGAACTAGAACCTGTGCCATCAACATCAGGCGTGAGTGGAATTGCAGCTTGCCCTTCGTCTCCTGTTGCTGACAATCCTTCAGCTCTACCATCTCCTACCTCCTCTCTCTCCTCCAGTCAGTAACTCTTCTTGCCTCTTCACTTGATGCCATCCCCTGTATGCCAGCTGTTGTACTGTACTACTGTACTTTTCAAGGTACTGTACTGTAAGATTAAAATGTTTTCTTTATTTTTTGTGTTTGTTTTTTATGTATTATGTGTGAGAAAAGTATTATAAACCTATTACAGTATACAGTACTATATAGCCGATTGTGTTAGTTTGGGTACCTAGGCCAACTTTGTTGCACTTAAGAACAAATTGGACTTATGAACGTGCCCTTGGAACAGAACTTGTTTGTATGTAGGGGACTTACTGTACTTGAGATAGAGGGATTTTAAAAGAACATCACAGTAGTGACCCAAATTTAGCCATAGGATGTGAAAATATAATAATTATTCTACTAGAGACATCTACAGGCTAAATGGAAGCACAAAGGAAGTCATCCTTAAGTCAGCCTGGGAAGATTTAGTCTCATTCCAGGGTTAACCTCAGATTCTGATGAGATTTTTCTAATCAAGCTTACTATGAATTCTATCTAGGAGTTAAGTAATCTCTTATTTAAAGCATGGCTCCAAAATGTCAGGTCAGTCTAAAAAAATAGCCTTTTTAAAACTTGGAAAAATAAATACTGTGGCTTGAAAAGGCTAGTAGAATTGTGGGTAGAATGTATTTATGTACTTCTTCTTTACAAGTTTATTTCTTAAAATTTTTAACATGCTTTTTAATTCTCTGAATCAATGTTTTGATAAGCTTCTTTCCTATTATATTGGTGATGGCACTTCCACCTGGGAAAATATTGTGTGTGTGTGTATATATATGTATATATCATATTGGAAAGAGGTACTTACCCAATTTAATTTTACCAAAAAGTATTATACACTAACCACATAAGTATCCATGTGCCTATGAATATTTTGAGTATATTACTAGATGATAATTAGTAAAAAACCTCAGATTATTATGATTTCTAGCTATAACTTCTGTGACCTAGTTAAAAACTCTTACACAAGGCAATATTTAATTGAATATGTGATTTTCCAAAAGAGCTTTTGTAAATCAGTTGTTTGTATATGGAACCCTTTTTCTATTTTCATTAAAGATTGCAAGTAGGGATTATATTCCCAGGCCAGTCTTCTAATCTAATCTATTAATACCAATATAGTAGACAAGTATTAACAGTAAAAGTCTGCATTCTGTCTCTTGTGTCCGATACAATTCAGGAGGAAGAAGGATAAGGAAGAATACCCTTTTTAATTCCTATGAGCAAATTTGTGAAAATGACTTATTCTTTTAGCATCTCATATTTCATTTCTGTTATCTATATATTTTCAGTAAATAAATTAATTGCTGTACCTCAAGCGGCCTTTCCTATCTTCCAAATGACTTCCTGATTAAAATAATGCCTGTGGGACTTCCCTGGTTGTGCAGGGAAGAATTCGCTTGCTAATGCAGGGGACATGGTTTCGAGCCCTGGTCTGGGAAGATCCCACATGCCGCGAAGCAACTAAGCCTGTGCGCCACAACTACTGAGCTTGTGCTCTAGAGCCCACGAACTGCAGCTATTGAGGCCGCGTGCAACAACTACTGAAGCCTGCGCACCTAGAGCCCATGCTCCGCCACAAGAGAAGCCACCGCAATGAGAGGCCTGAGCACCGCAACGAAGAGTAGCCCCCGCTCGCCGCATCTAGAGAAAGCCCACATGCAGCAACGAAGACCCAATGCAGCCAAAAATAAATAAAATACAAAATAAATAAACTTTAAAAAAATGCTGTGAATTCAGAACACAATGATTTAAAACATTTTAAAATAAATAAATATATAAAATAATGCCTGTAACAATCATATGATGCTTATTTACACTACCTCAACTCTTTACATATGTACCAACTCCTATAATCCTCACAGCAACCCTAGGTAGATATTATTATCCCATTTTTGTTTTTCTTCAAATTAGGCATCCAAGGCACAAGACGTCAAATAACTTGCCCACAATGACACAGCTGATGAGGGCAGACAGAACTAAAATTCAGATATGAGCAGTTTAGCTCTAGAGACCATGTTTTGACCATCTTTTCACTATACTGATAGTTTCGGGGGCTCTAGAGATGAGGGATAGAAGGGTTAGTGTAGCCAAGGCCTCACCTGAGTCACGTATGAGTTGGATTCTCATCTGCCAGAAACTAAGTAAATGAGTCACTTTTGTAAACACTTTTAAAACCACAATTTCCTATTAAATGAGACAACATTGTCCCTTTAAATGTGTTTTCATGATTTTATCCTGCCTGTTCTTCTTTATGCAGCTTATGAAATTTACTCTATGTGAACTGTACCCACTGAACTGTCAGCACACTTTATGCCCTCCAAATCCTGATGCAGAAAATCAAGCATTCTTATAAAAATATGGAACAAGAAGACATTTCAAAGTTGTCATGATTGCATTGATAGTGAACAGACAGAGCTATTTACAACTGGCAGCTTAACTTAGGACAAATCCTATTAAAATAGATGTCTCTGAGTTCTCAAAAATAATTATTATATTCATTCCAATATAAGACAAACAATCAAATGATAGATATAAATATTTTTCAATGGTTTATAATAGTGATTTTGGGAAAGCCTACATGTCTGTCAATAAGTGGGCAGTTAACTAGATTGTAGTACAATACTTCCATACAATAAAAAATTAGAAAGTCTTCAGTAACGTTGGACAAACACAGCAAATTACAGAATAATATGTGGAGCATTAAAAAAATTACTGTTAAATACAGCAATAATAATAATACTGTTAAAAAAATACTGTTAAAAACAGTATTATTGAAGCAATACTGGGATCTATTTTCTTTCCATTATTTTTTTCTTTATGTTATGCATGTTGTGATTTCCTAAAAACTACTTGATAAAAACCATAATAGGGAGAAACTTTATTTTTCTTCCTTAATTGTAATCCTATCAATCTTTTTTCTTTGCATAACAGAAGCCACCCTCTTCCTTCAGATATCAGCTTCTTTATCTTCAGTTCTTCGTTCTTTTCAAAGCTATTCTAAGCTACCAGAATCCTTATCTACTCTGCTCTCAATTGGCTATACAAACAGTACTTAGCCACCAAATCCTTTGTAACAAATACACAAACCAAGATTCTCCACTACTCATTCTCCAGGTTTGAGTCCACAGTTTAGAGAAAGCCTTCTTTACATGGCTTGCAGAAAATGGAAGCATGGGAACAACAGGTAATCAAGCTGTATTTCCATTATGCCAAAATGGGCTTATCTAAAGTCACACATGAATAAGATTTGCAAAAGGAAAAGCATGTTTACTAAATGTGGAAGGGCCTTTTACAGGCATTCCAAACCTGATGTTAATTTCTCAAATTAAAAGTCTCCAAAACAGACTCAAATGGATTTACTGTTTTGTTTACTCATCAATGAATATAAGAATTCCTTTCTGAGCCTCTAATAGAAATCAGGAAATAATGGGTAATAATGCAATGAATAGAGCCTGTGTTCAGTGAGTTCACACTTTAATAGAAAATAAGTCAAATTAATAAAGGCTTATAATACTAGGATAGGAGGATTAAGAGTCCATATATGGGCAGAGATGAGGTATTACTGGAAGTTCATACTAGGGAATGATTATTGCATGCAAGTGGGATTCAAATATGCTAGATAAATAGCAGGAAGCTAGACATCATTAATGCCAAGCCAAAAAGCTGTTTAATTAATTAAATGTCTAGCTTCATTGAAAAGAAACTGAGATGAGCTAAGGAGGCTGGATTTTGTCTTGTCAGAAACAGTATAAGCTTTGCATTATAAAAGTGACATGGTATAAATTTTTATCCCTTGTCATGGTGAGTTTGCTTCTTTTATTCTCTCAGCTGGAATAACCCAGAGTTTATTGTTATTATTTTTACTTTATTCTCAAGGGAATATAAAAAGTGATCCACATAATCTCCAAACTTAATCTGCAATTCAGAAGTGGGATGTCATATTCTTTCAAAATTTTATAAAAAATATATTGTTTCTGTCTATTCAAGTCACCCTTTATTCCTGGACTGATTGATTAGAACTCCTTGTGGACTCACAAGGTGACTAGAGTGTAAATTCAATTTAAAACCAGAGACCTTGATATAAGATAATGATCCCTAGTTCTAGGGGCTTCCCTGTGGTGCAGTGGTTAAGAACCCACCTGCCAGTGCAGGGGACAGGGGTTTGAGCCCTGGTCCGGGAAGATCCCACATGCCGTGTAGTAACTAAGCCCGTGTGCCACAACTACTGAGCCTGCGGTCTAGAGCCTGAGCCACAACTACTGAAGCCCGTGCGCCTAGAGACCGTGCTCCGCAACAAGAGAAGCCACCGCAATGAGAAGCCCGCGCACAGCAACGAAGAGCAGCCCCTACTCGCCGCAACTGGAGAAAGCCCGCGTGCAGCAACAAAGACCCAACGCAGCCAAAAATAAATAAAAATATAATAAATAAATTTTTTAAAAAAAGATAATGATCCCCAGTTCTTCCCTCATTTCTTCTTCCTGGTATTCTATCTAGACCTGCCTCCTATGTACTCTGTCACAGTACCCCAGCATTATTGGTCAGCATATCTTCTTCAAATGGGTTAGGTGTTTTTTCACAGGTAGGGTACTGAGTACGACTTCTGAAAATGGAATTTAACTTTACACAATAAGACCTATTTTGAAAAAAGGTCATTTACCTAACTGCTTAGAATAATTTTTTTCCAAAATATGAAGAATTCTAGAGTTTTAAGTTATTAAAAATTGGTAATACTTGTTTCCAAACCATAGCTCATTTTATTGCCAAAAGTACAAGTCTTTGTTTACAAAAGAAAAAGAATCAAAGTTACTATCTTGTAATATAGTGCTGTGAAACACATTTGCCCATATTTAACTGAAGTAGAAATGCCATTAAGGAAAACCAAGGCAGCACATCTAATATATGATAAGGAGTCATGTTTCATCCTCGTTGCAACTCCTGATATGCTTTTTGCTAAGTGGAATCTGCATCATCAAGTGAACTGGAAAAACTAATCAGTTCAAAAAAAGCCCAGGGTTCTTATTATTGCTTTAATACTTTATAAGATCTCCCTGCCTTTAGGTAAAATACAATATTATTTCTTATACAGAAGCATACAACTTTTTGTCTAGACCATTTCATAGCTTGGCTTTAACAGCCTAAGCTTAAAAAACACACATGAAACTTGGGCGAAAAATTGTGTAAAAATCAGTTAAAGCTTTATTGATTGAATCACTACTGAAAATTGCATATAAAAGTGGCCCTATTTATAAACAACTCAGACTCAGAAAGGCACTTCATAAACTAACGACCTACACTGCCAAAAAGATAATACATAAACGACCAATGTATACACATTTGTGAGAGTTAAACATTATGGAAATCTAGGATGTCAATGACATGAGTCCTGGCTTTTCATGTTTTTCCTACATGCATTAAAATTTGCCCAATGATATTTGCATTGTGGCTATTTTATTTTCATTATAAATACATTTATAGTGAGCCACACATATAATAATAAGCCACTAGCACACGTCCTCCATATATTTCTTAATTAGGAGTCTATTATTCAAAAAGTTATCATACCTTTTCATTGGAATGGGAGATCCCAAATACTAATGTAGTGTTCAGTGTTCAATGTTATTCAGTCTGTTCTTAATTCAGTAACATCTTTTCCAAACCTCTGTGATTTCAAGTCCTTAGAAGTTGTGCTTTGTTAAGTTTTAGGTCTGAGTACTTAGTAAAATATTAAGACCCTCTAGATCAAGTTCTTTGGCCAACTCCACAAGGCACTATAGCTTTTTTTTTTAACGCACTTAAGTTTTTAGAGAAATTTTAGATTCACAACAAAATTGAGCAGAAAATACAGAGTTCCCATATACTTCTTCACCCAGCCCATACACATTCTCCCTCATTATCAAGGTCCTGCACCAGCGTGGTACAACTGTTACAATCATTGAATCTACATAGACATATCATTGCCGCCTTAAGTCCAAACTTTAAGTTTTTCTTGATGTTGTACATTCTATGGCTTTTTTTTTTTTTTTTTTTTTTTGTGGTTCGCAGGCCTCTCACTGTTGTGGCCTCTCCCATTGCGGAGCACAGGCTCCGGACGCGCAGGCTCAGCGGCCATGGCTCACGGGCCCAGCGGCTCCACGGCATGTGGGATCTTCCCGGACCGGGGCACGAACCCGTGTCCCCTGCATCGGCAGGCGGACTCTCAACCACTGTGCCACCAGGGAAGCCCCATTCTATGTCTTTTGACAAATGTATAACAATATGGATTTACCACTCTGGTATCGTACAGTATAGTTTCACAGCCCTAACTCTTCTGTGCTCTATCTATTCCATCCCTCCTCCACTTTACACCTGAAAACCACTGAGCTTTATACTGTCTCCATAGTTTTGTCTGTTCCAGAATGTCATATAGTTTTAATCACACAGTGTGTATGTAGTCTTTTCAGATTAGCTTCTTTCACTTATTAAAATGTATTAAAGATTTCTCCATGTCTTTTCATGGCTTGATACCTCATTTATTTTAAATGCTGAATAATATTCCATTGTCTTGATGTACCTCAGTTTGTTTATCCATTCACCTACCGAAACATCTTGGTTGCTTCCAAGTTTTGGTAATTATCAATAAAGCTGCTATAAACATCTGTGTGCAGGTTTCTATGGACATACGTTTTCAACTCATTTAAGTAAATACCAACGACCACAACTGCTTCATCGCAGGGTAAGAGTATGTTTCTGTTTTGTAAGAAAGTAAACCATCTTCCAAAGTCTTCTCATTCTCTTGACAGTATTTTTGCAGGCAGAAGCTTTTAATTCTAGTGAAGTCTGCCTTATCATTTCTTACGTTCATGGCTCATGCCTTTGCGGGGTATCTAAAAAGTCATCTCCATACCCAGGGCATCTAGATTTTCTCCTATGTTATCTTCCAGGAGTTTTATAGTTTTACATTTTACATTTAGATCTTTGATCCATTTTGAGTTCATCTTTGTGAAAAATATAAAATCTGTGTCTAGATCCTTTTATGTATGTATGTATTTATTTATTTATTGGCATGTGGCTGTTCAGTTGCTCTAGCACCACTTATTGAACAGACTATCTTTGCTCCTTTGCATGTCTTTGAGCCTTCATCAAAGATAAATTGACTATATTTATATGGGTCTATTTCCAGGTTCTCTATTCTGTTCCATCGATCTATTTGCATATTCTTTCACCAGTATCACACTGTCTTAATTACTGTAGTTTAACGGTAAGTCTTAAAGTAAGGTACTGTCAGTCCTCCAACTTTGTTCTTCTCTTTTAATATTATGTTTGGCTATTCTGGGTCTTATACCTCTCCATATAAACCTTAAAAACAGTTTGTCAATATGCACAAAAATACCTTGTTGGGACTTTGATTGGGATTGTGTTGAATCTACACATCAAGCTGGAAAGGACTGACAATACTGAGTCTTCCTGCCTATGAACATGAAATATCTCTCCATCTGCTTAGTTATTTTATTTCATTCATCAGTTTTGTAGTTTTTCTCATATATATCCTGTACATATTTTGTTAAATATATCCCTAAGTATTTCATTTTTTTGCTAGTGTAAGAGGCAATAAGTATTTAATTTCAAATTCCACTTGTTCTTTGCTGGTATATAGGAAAGTTATTTTTATAGAATAGTATCCGTAAACAAAGACATTTTTATTTTTTCCTTCCCAGCCTGATTACCTTTTATTTTCTTTTCATGTATTATTGCATTAACCAGGACTTCAAGTATGATGTTGAAAAGGAGTGACAGGAGAGTAAATCTGTCTTTTTTCTGATCTTAATGGGAAAGCTTCAAGTTTCTCACCATTCAGTAGGACAATAGTTTTAGGTTTTATGTATATGTTGTATATCAACTGAAAAGTTCCCCTCTATTACTAGTTTGCTGAGAGTTTTTAATCATAAATGGGTGCTGGATTTTGTCTAATGTTTTTTCTGCATTAATTGATATGAATATATGATTTTTCTCCTTCAACCTGTTGATACAATGAATTATAGTAGTTGATTTTTGAATGTTGAACCATCCTTGGTTGCCCAGGATAAATCCCACTTGGTCATAGTATATAATTCTTTTTTTTTCTTCCTTTTTTATTGAAGTATAGGTGATTTACAACACTGAGTTAGTTTCAGGTGTACAGCACAGTGATCCAAATATATCTATCTATCTATATATATTTTTAAAGATTCTTTTCTCTTATAGGTTATTACAAAATATTGAGTATAGTTACCTGTGCTATAAATTAGGTCCTTGTTGGTTATCTATTTTTTTTTAGTAGTGTGTATATGCTAATCCCAACCTCCTAATTTATCCCTCCCCCCACACTCCTTTCCCCTTTGGTAACCATATGTTTTTTTTCTGTCTGTGAGTCTCCTACTGTTTTGTAAATAAGTTCATTTGTAACAATTTTTTAGATTCCATGTATAAGTAATATCATATGATATTTGTCTTTGGTTTACTTGACTTAGTATGATGATCTCTAGGTGCATCTATGTTGCTGCAAATGGCATTATTTCATCCTTTTTATGGCTGAGTAGTATTCCATTGTGTGTATATGTGTGTGTGTATATCTATATCTATATCTATATATCACATCTTCTTTATCCATTCAACTCTTGATGGACATTTAGGTTGCTCCCATGTCTTGGCTATTGTAAATAGTGCTGCAATGAACATTGGGGTGAGTGTATCTTTTCAAATTATGATTTTCTCTGGATATATGCTCAGGAGTGGGATTGCAGAATCATGATAGCTCTATTGTTAGTTTTTTTGAGGAACCTCCATACTGTTTTCCATAGTGGCTATACCAATTTACATTACCACCAACAGTGTAGGAGGGTTCCTTTTTCTCCACACCCTCTCCACCATTTATAATTTGTAGAATTTTTTGATGATGGCCATCCTGACTAGTGTGATGTGACACCTCATTGTAGTTTTGATTTGCATTTCTCTAATAATTAGCAGTATTGAGCATCTTTTCATGTAGCTTTTGACCATCTGTATATCTTCTTTGGATAAGTGTCTATTTAAATCTTCTGCCCATTTTTTGATTGGACTGTTTGGTTTTTTTTGATATTGAGCTGCATGAGCTGTTTGTATATTTTGGAGATTAATCCCTTGTCGGTCCCGTCATTTGCAAATATATTCTCCCATTCTGTAGGTTGTCTTTTTGTTTTGTTTATGGTTTCCTTTGTTGTGAAAAAGCTTTTAAGTTTAATTTGATCCCATTTGTTTATTTTTGTTTTTATTTCCATTACTCTAGGAGACGGATTGAAAAAGATATTCCTGCGATTTATGTCAAAGAGTGTCCTGCCTATGTTTTCCTCTAGGAGTTTTATAGTATCTGGTCTTACATTTAGGTCTTTAATCCATTTTGAGTTTACTGTTGTGTATGGTGTTAGAAAATGTTCTAATTTTATTCTTTTACATGTAGCTGTCCAATTTTCCCAGCACCACTTATTGAAGAGACTGTCTTTTCTCCATTGTATATTCTTGCCTCGTTTGTCATAGATTAATTGACCATAGGTGTGTGGGTTTATTTCTGGGCTCTCTATCCTGTTCTATTGATCTGTATTTCTGTTTTTGTGTCAGTACCATACTGTTTTGATGACTGCAGCTTTGTAGTATAGTCTGAAGTCAGGGAGGGAGCCTGATTCCTCCAGCTCCATTTTTCTTCCTCAAGATTGCTTTGGCTATTCAGAGTCTTTTGTGTTTCCATACAAATTTTAAAAAAAATTGTTCTAGTTCTGTGAAAAATGCCATTGGCAGTTTGATAGGGATTGCACTGAATCTGTAAATTGCCTTGGGTAGTATAGTCATTTTAACAATATTGATTCTTCCAATCCAATAACACACTATATATTTCCATCTGTTTGTGTCATCTTCAGTTTCTTTCATCAGTGTCTTACAGTTTTCAGAGTACAGGTCTTTTGCCTAATTTTGTATAACTCTTTTTATACCTTGTTGTATTCAATTTACTGTGATTTTGTTAAGCATTTTGTATCTATGCTTATGAGAGATATTGTTCTATAGTTTTCTTTCCTTGTAAACCTTTAATTTAGTTTTGGTATTAGTTTTGGTATCTGCTTCTATCTTCTGGAGGAGATTATAGAAAGGTATAATTCCTTTCTTAAATGTTTGGTAGAATTTACCAAACTTACCAACTCATCTGGGCCTTTCCCTTTCTTTTGGAAGGTTATTAACTATTGATTTAATTTCTTTAACAGATACAAGCTTATCCAGATTGCTTATTTATTCTTATATGACTTTTGGCAGATTGAGTCTTCTAAGTAATAGATCCATTTCATCTAGGTTATCAAATCTATGGGCACAGAGTTGTTCAAAGAATTCCTTTAAACACCCATAGGATCTGTAATGATGTCCCCTCTTTCATTTCTGATATTAGTAATTTGTATCCTCTCTCTCTCTTTTTGTTTTTTTGTTGTTGTTGTGTTGTTGTTGTTGTTGTTGTTGTTGTTGTTAGCCTGGTTAAAGCCTATCAATTTTATTGACCTTTTCAAAGAGCTGGCTTTTGGTTTTGTTGATTTTGTCTGTTGATTTCTAGTTTTCAATTTCATTGATTTATGCTCTAATTTTTATTATTTATTTTCTTTTGCTTACTTCAGATTTAATTCGTTCTTTTTTTTTTTTTTTTTTTTTAATTTTCCAAAGTGGAAGCTTAAATCATTGATTTTAAATCTTTCTTCTTTTGTAACATATGCATTCAATGTTATAAATTTCCCTAAGTGCACTGTTTTTTGCTACATTTTGTAAATTTGGTAAGTTCTATTATTATTTTCACTTAGTTCAAAGTATCTTTAAATTTCTCTTGAGATTTCTTTTTGATCCATATAATATCTAGAAGTATGTTGTTTATGTTCCATGAATATTGGGATTTCTCAGGTGTCTGTTATTCATTTCTAGTTTAATTCCACTATGGTCTGAGAGGATGCACTGTATGATTCCTATTCTTTTAAATTTGTTAAGCTATGTTTTATGACCCAGAATGTGACCTTTCTTGAAAGGTGGTATTCTATATGAGCTTGAGAAAAATGTGTTTTCTACTGTTGTTGAATGAAGCAGTCTATAGATGTCAATTATATCTAGTTGAATGATGATGCTCTTGAGTTCAATTATGCCCTTACTACTTTCTGCCTGATGGATCTGTCCATTTCTGATTGAAGTGTATTGACCATTTTATATGATTCTATTTTCTTTCCTTTCTTAGTACATCATTTATACTTCTTTTTGTTTTCTCCCCAGTGGTTGCCCTAGAATTTAAAATATACATTAACAAATAACTTAGTCTACTTTCAAGTAAAAAATATACTTCATAGGTAGTATAAGTACCTAATAATAACAAAATATTCCTAATGCCTCCCTTGTATCATTTCTGTCATTCAGTTCACTTATACACAAACTATAGTCATTAAATACATTTTTGTTACATTTATTTTGAAAAAAACCTGTCACCTGTTGGGTCAATTAAGAAGAAGAAAAATAAAAGTTTTTTTTTATTTTATCTTCACTTTTCCTCTCTCTGTTTACATTACCCATCTATTTTTGCATGTTGTCTATGTTGTCCATTAAAGCCCTTAATGGGACTTCCCTGGTTATCCAGTGGTTAAGACTCTGTGCTTCCACTGCAGGGGGTACAGGTTTGATCCCTGGTCAGGGAACTAAGATCCCATATGCCGTGCAGTATGGCAAAAGAAAAAAGAAAAAAATCCCTTAGCATATTAATCATACATTTTAAAAATTCCTGGTCTGATAATTCCAACATTCTTGCCATATCTGACTCTGGTTCTGACACTTGCTCAGTTTCTTCAAAATGTGGTTTTTGCTTTTCAGTATGGCTTATCAGTTTTATTTTCTTTTTCTTTCCTCTTTTTTTTTTTTCTTGATAGTCAGACATGATGTACAAAGTAAAACGAACTGCAATAAATAGGCCTTATATAATGTGGTCGTAAAGTGTAGAGGGAAGGGAAGCATTTTATAGTACTGTGGTTAGGTCTCAGTGTTTCAGTGAGCTTGTGCCCTTGGGCTGTGAACTTCACCATGCTTCTCAGTCTTCCCTGTGAGAATCTGGTAGAGCCCCTAGAGGTAAAACACATAAAAGTTTGAGGGTCTCACTCTAACTGGGTCCTCCTAGAGTTTTTAACTCTAATACTTTTCTTCACTGAGCCCCCAGCAATACATCAATTACAGTTACTAGGGTTTTCCTACCCCAGTATTGGTTCCCACAGAGTTTTCCCTCTCATGGGTTTCCACTTTAGTAAGTGTGAGTCTCTGTACCCAGCCTGTCCATCTCTCCAGTTTCAGAGGTAGTGGTTTGCCTTGTGACCTTATTTTTCTGGTAGATCTAAACAGAGTTGTTGATTCTTCAGTTTCCTCAGATTTTTACTTGTTAGGACAGAATGAAAACTTCTAAGCTCTTACATGCTGCACTAGAAATCCAAAAGATCCTTTTTTTCAATAAATGAAACTCATTTACAAGCGGAGGATATAAATATTCCCTATATTTTATATTTTTCCCTATATTTGTATTTATAATCCCATGTTAGGAAGCATCCACATATTTTTGTCTTTGAAGATATAATAGTTCTTTCCACACTGTCTCAATTGTCAATCTATTGGCTTTTTCCTACTATCTTAACTGTCTTTCTCAAGGTTGGTTTCAAACAGTGCTTCTGAAAACATTAAATGGCCTATGAGTTGAAAAACAGAGGAGTTTAGAGACCCTGTAAACAACAAAGACAATGAAATGATAATTCAAAAAAGACAAGTACCCAGGGATGTTATCTAGCAAAAAGATGGTTTTAAAGGCAGCTTATTCTGATGGTAATAGTTTTCATACTCAGTACTAAAGGTATGGAACACAACATTCAAAAATAATTAATATTACTAAAAATTAGCCTTTAAAAGATTATGTACGCAAAGAACATATAGTTGGCCTTGCAAAACTAGGAACTTATTTTAAAATTCCTGGGTTCATTCTTATCAGTTAAAAGTTGAAGTCAAACATTCGGGACCTTTTAAATGGAGATAAATCTTCTTGTCTTCATGATATACATATTATCCCATATTTTCTCCCAAATAGACCAATTTCTTTCACACTGAAATCAGTTGAAGTGGGCAACCTCTTTCCTTGATGCTTCACAGTGTATTTTAGGGGACCCTTAGCTACTAGGTTTGCCCCCCTTGCAGCCCCATACTTTTGCATCTCACATCTATCATATTTTGACCTGGAGCATAAATGCACATAAGCAGTACTTTCATCTTGCTTAATCTTCAGGTTCTCAAACTATCAGCCTTGACACTGGGCCAGCCATCCTCTTATGTGAGCCCTTGCCTCTAAAGATTCCTCTTTCTAAAATGTTTTCCCAATCCCCCACCTCCAAACAAACACACCTATTTAATTACACTCACCCTTCAGATTTCAGGAAAGAAAGCTTTAACGTAATCACTCCTTCTCACTCTAGGTTAGAGTACCCAACCTCATGATCTCATAGAAACGTGCCCCCTTCTTTCATACTATTTATCTTGATTTGCAATTATGAATTTATACAGTGTGATGAATTGTTATGGAAAGTTCACAAGTAAGATGACTGCTTTTGCCCACTTTGTATTCCTATATCCTCAGCACTTGGCAAAGAATGAGCGATAAATCAATAACTGTTGAATGAACAAAACAGACATCAATATGTCTCATAAAATCATTACATCTGCCGCCAATTAACTAGTGCGGCCCTAATGAAATGGTAAATTTTGATGGGAGTAAATACAGGCACAGCAGGGGTACAAAAAGCAACTAAAATCAGGCTTCACAATTTTTCCCAAGATCAATGTTTCCCCGTGACCATTAGATAAGTGCACAGATTGCCCTAACAGTCCATGGTTTATTCCATATTCTCCGTCAATCCTTCCGAAATGCATAATTCCTGAGATTCTTTCAAAGTTAATTTATATTATTCCATTTCACTTTTTGCTCTGGGGAATTAAAAAAACCACTGAAATAACCCTTAAGGAGCACTAGGTTAGAAATCTGACTGTAGTGAGAACTGGTCCATTTTTGTCTTGCATTGCCTGTTTCAAATTCCCAAGGGTGGTGACTTAGTCTGCTGAGTGTCTTGTAATGACCCTGTCCCCCCACTGTCACTCTTCCTAATCATGAGATGCTGTCTGGTCTGTTTGAAGGCCTGAGAGATGAATGAATACCTCAGGGGACTGTATCAGTACTTATTGTCAGGGTGGCAAAGGGTGGGAGGAAGAAGTAGTGTAGTAAAAAACCATCTGTGCTGAGAATTATAGAAGCTAAAAAGGGACCAGCAGGAAGTCCTACATCTATCACCACATAGAAGCCCAATTAAAACACATGCATTCAGAAAAATGGGATTTTGGCAGAATATGCCTCAATAAGATAATGCTGCAACTGAAAATATACTGAACTTATTCACTATGAAGTAGAATAGAACAAATGGAAATAAGAAGGCAGGAAAAAAGACCTAATGAAATGTTCTCAATATATTTGTTAACTTCCTCTTTTGCAAGAAAACAGAATTCACATTTCCAAGTCAATTAAAGGGAACCTTGAGTGAAACAAAGGTTGGCAGAAGTTATGCTGTATGACATTTAGAATAACTACTCACCTTAACAAGTATTAAAGGGAGCATATAATCTGAAGGGTTATGGCACATGCATAAGTATCTAGAAATATGAAAATGTATATTTTAATACACTGACTAGCACAGAAAGTGGCTAAAACATGAATATTTGGAAAACAAAAATAAGCATTCCTGTTAGATATGCATCATGTAGAATTGGTGGAATGAGGAAAGCTCCTTTGTCTATCATCTGATGAACTTTGCATCATGGGGTTGACCCTTACAGTTGCCCCATCACTGTAACCATTTTTATGTGTTTTAGTGCTTCTCTTTTTCTGTATACCTGTGTGGAGTTTTGAGGCTGATCAGGTGTTAACTTCTTTGATGTCAAATTCAGAATGCTTGTTTGGTTATAATAGTATCTCAGTGTTAAATAAACAGCTTCTTGAGATATCTATAAGCAAGTTTTGCTGACTTTTGAACTTTTCAAAGATGAATATTCTTCTGTATGTTTTGTTCCTATGTATTGGGGAAAAAGTTTGCAATATCTAAGGTCATATACCAAGTTTTCCTTACCAAATTTTCAGAATTTTATTCCAAATCAAATGCAATATCACATTGAATGATTATGATTCAAATGCAAAGTATTTTTTATGTCGGTAAATATTAAAAATATAAACAGAAATGCTCTTACTTGGAATAATACTCTATCTAGATATGGTATACAAATCAATTCTGCACGTAACAAACCTTTGTTTTAAAGTACTAATTTTAAAAAATTATATGTACATTTATAATATACATAACATATATTTATCTAGCTCCTCATATAAATATACTTAACATGGTATTTGACATGGTAAGTGATTCAGGACTACTCAATAAATGTCAATTATTTTGTTAGAAATTATTATGCCAATACCTCTTGAAATATGAAAGGCTATTTATCCCTAGTAGTTAATGATTGACATATAGATGTACTTTTTAAGTTCCAGAAGCTATACTTTATGCTTTTATTTTTATTGACCCCTTTATGAATGATATAAATTCTACTGATTTTTTTTTCTAATTGGAAAGTATATTCCAGATAATTGATGCCATTGGATAAGTAGAACTGAATAAGAAATATCATGCATCTGACTATTAGATGCTTATATAGTCATCGATACTCATGTAATTAAACCATGATTCTTTTTTCAAGAAAACTCATTAAAAATCAAGTTCCATCAGACACTGGAAAAAAAAAATTTGTTCAGGAGTTAACAGAAGGATGCTCTTTGTAATACTTGGCAGTCTTTTTCTACCTTCTAATGGTCATTTATAGTAAACTTCTATTTACCTTTTACATCCCAGCTAAAATGATGCTTCCCTATGGATAGTTTCCCTGAATCCCTCTACTTTAAACAAGATTAGTCCTTTATTACAATTTCCAATTATATATTTGTATGAATTAATTAATATCTGCCTCCCTCATTAGACCAAAAGCTCCAGGTACAGGAAGTGTTTTACTCACTACTGTGTTTAACATGCAGCACAGTGTCTAGAAAAGATGGGTACACAATGGACATTCTTTGACTAAATGATGAATGAATAAATGAATGAATGAATATGGTAATGCTAGTGCTGGGAGAGGACCTGGAGGAAATATGGAAGGGTGAAGATTGAGATCTACAGACAAAAAGATCTGGGTTTTGATACCAGCCCCAGCATTTATCACTAGTACGTTTATTTAAATTCCCCTCATCTCTGTGTTAATATATCCTACTACCTTGAGCTGCAGTGATAATACAATTAAGTATTTTTTTGGAAAGAATCCAGTATTTATGAAGTACTTAGGGAAGATTCTTAGTTTAATGGCTAAAAATCTCGGCTTTAGAGTCAAACCTGAGTTTGGATCATAGCCATCCATTTAGGAGCTGAGTGAGCTAGGAGAAGTTATTAGTTATCCTTGAGATTCAGCCTCCTCTGTAAAGTGATGATAATGCTATCTACTCAATAATTTTGAAGATTTATGTATTATATTTTAAATAAAGTGCTTAGCGCTTAGCCTGCCCCATGGTTTACTCCACGGTTTACCTCCTCTCACAAGCCACATCACCTTTCTCTTAACCACCTAAACCCTACCACACTCACTGAACAGTAAAGTGAACAATGGTTTCAAAGAGAACTAGTATGCCTTAAAATATGCATCCTAGAGGAATTAATATAAAAAGGGTGAAATGACCATGGGACAGCACATGATTTAAGTGTGGAGTAACAGGTGGGAGTTAGTAGAATAGATAAGAATTGCTTCTGGAGTCAAAATTTCTAGGTTCAAATCCAGGCTCCTTCACTAACTGATCATGTTTTTTAACCACTCTAAGCCTTAATTTCCTCTCCTGGAGATAAAAACAGTCCTAATACATGAAGATTTTATAAAGACTAAATGAGCCAATGAATCAAAAGTACTTAGTACAGCGCCTGGCCCAGTGTAAGAACTAACAAAAATTACCTCATATATACAGAAGAGAATGAATCCATTCAAGACCCCCTATATTCACAATGGCTCTGGGCTAGAGACTATGTTCTCTTCCTTGCTGGGAAACAAAGATGCTAAGAATGATACTGTCTTTTCATTGAACTATAGCAGCATAGCATCAAGTAATGGATGTTAAATGTCTAACATTTATAACAGAAAAGATTTAAGAATTGTTCTACTTCACATTCCACAGGAAGAGCCAAGTAGATATCTGGGAGCTAAGGAAGTGAGGAAAAGTGAAACTGGTGTGAGAGGTTGAAAACAGAAATAAGGAAGACTTGTGACATATAATAATTTAAAAGCTAACCTAGTAAATCCTTAATGATAAATTTGTATCCTTAAAACATGATAATTTTAAGTAGGAAATAAATGTTTTGATATTTTGAGGAATTTATTTTAAATTCAGCATTGCACTCATTTGGTGTATAAAAGTAAGTTTGAAAATATGTGTGTAAATATAAAAATCCTGAATTGAAGTTTTACCATATCTATCAACTAGAACATAGTTTTTCTTTGTTTTGGACTGTACCCTGTGGCATGCAGGATCTTAGTTCCCCAACCAGGGATCGAACTTGCAGCCCCTGCAGTGGAAGCTCAAGATCTTAACCACTGGACCACCAGGGAAGTCCCCTAGAATACAGTTTTACAAAGCATTTTGGGGAGCCAACCCTAAGGTTTTTTTGATTTTTGTCCTTTCTCCTCATAACTGACTACAAGCTCAGAATCTGAGTCTGGAATATCTGAGATTGAATCTCAGTTCCAACATCTTACCAGGCAAGTTACCTAAATTTTCTGAGCTTCATTTATCCCACTTATAAAATGCATATAATAAACAGTACCTATTTCATGTGACTGTATTAAGGATTAACTGAACTATACATTTAAGGCATTTGGAATAGGGCCAGGCACATAGTAAGAGCTGAATTAATAACAGGTGTTATTATTAATTCCAAATTTGTATTCTTGCTTAAGTACAATGAAAGACTCTAAAAGAAGAGAAAATCTAAGTATTTCAAATAAGCAGCAGAAAAGTTTTATTGCATATGTTTTGCTTAAACGTGGCTAAAGAAACATTACAAAACTCAAAGAGTAGAGAAATACTGGATTGGCAAAAAGTGCTTCGGTTTTTCAGTAAAAGTAAAAGACATTTTACATTTTCACCAAGAACTTTATTGAGCAACGTATTCACCCTTTTGTTCCACTACCTTCTGCCATTTTTCAGGCAACTTCATAAATTCCATCTTCTCAAAACTTTTTATCCTTTTGAGCAAAGCACTGGTCCAGGTGCCTTTTACAGTCTTTCAGGGAACTGAAATTTTTTCCATTAAGAGAATTTTTTAAAGACCAAAATAAATGGAAATCCAAATGTGCAATGTCTGGTGAATACAGCAGATGAATCAGAACTTCGCGGCCAAGCTGTAACAGTTTTTGCCTGGTCATCAAAGAAACATGTGGTCTTCTGTTATCCTGATGGAAGAGTATGTGCTTTTCTGTTGACTAATTCTGGATGCTTTTCACTGAGTGCGGCTTTCAGCTGGTCTAACGGAGCAGTACTTGTTGGAATTAATCGTTTGGTTTTCCGGAAGGAGCTCATAATAGAGGACTCCCTTCCAATCCCACCATATACACAACATCACCTTCTTTGGATGAAGATTGGCCTTTGGTGTGGCTGGTGGTGGCTCATTTCACTTGCCCCATGATCTCTTCCATTCCACATTATTGTACAGTATCCACTTTTTTATCACCTGTCACAATTTGTTTTAAAAGTGGAACATTTTCATTATGTTTAAGTAGAGAATCATATGCAGAAATACAGTCAAGAAGGTTTTTTTCACTTAACTTATGTGGAACCCAAACATTAAAGCGATGAACAGAACCGAGCTGGTGTAAATGATTTTCAGCGCTTGATTTGGATATTTTGAGTATGTCGGCTCTCTCCCACGTGGTATAATGTTGATTGTTCTTGATTAATATCTCGATTTGATCGCTATCAACTTCCACTGGTCTACCTGACCATGCAGCATCGTGCAATGAGAAATCTCTAGGGTGAAACTTCACAAACCACTTTGACATGTTCAGTCAGTCACAGCACCTTCTCCATACACTGCACAAATCTTTTCTTTCATTTCAGTTGTGTTTTTACCTTTTTGGAAATAATAAAGCATAATAGGCCAAAAATGTTGCTTTTTTTCTTCCATCTTCAATATGAAAATGGCTATACAAAAATTCACCAGTTTTGCTAAGTCTTTTTTTAAATGCATACTGATATGACAGCTGTCACATACAATCTAACAAACTTATTTCAAATGAAGTTAAAGACAACTAAGTGCTACCAGAGCCATCTCACAGAAAAAAATGAAAAATCCTTTTGGCCAACCCAATAGTGTTATAACCACAATTTCCAATCTTCCTACCTCAATAATTATTTTTAGGCTTAACTTTATTTTTAATTTTATTTATTTGATTAAAAATCACTCATTTATGGCATTTCTGTACACTGACACATATTTGCATGCAAATATAATAACTAAAAGTTATAAATAATAAATTTTTCCACATATTGACTTTCTATTGACAGCTTGTGTGGCAGAGATTGCTAACTAATTACCAAACTGTCTGCCTCTTCCTCACTGTCACACGATACCTCTATTTCCACTCTCATTTGCAGTTGGTTGTGATCATGTGACTATTCTAGCCAATGAAATGTAAGCAAAAGTGACATGTACCTCTTGGAAACTTGGATCCTAAAATCTTCCATGCTTTTTTCTCCTGATGACAAATTGTTATTTCCGTGTCCATTTTCTATTATTTCTAATGGGGTTATTTCCTACATTCTTCTGTATTATATGCTGCACTTTCCTTTAGCAGGTATGGGTTGTAGATAGGGTAGTAGTGTTGGGTAAGAGGGTTTTTTGAGGATGGGGTCAGGAAGAGCAAAGGAAGGCACTTCTCAGAAGACAGTGATAACAGTAACCAAGACAGTAAAGAAAGCCTGACCACATTCAACCCGGCTTTGATTGTGGTCATTGAGTCATGAAACTGTTGCACAATTTTTATTTATTTATTTATTTTTTTGCGGTACACGGGCCTCTCACTGCTGTGGCCTCTCCCTTTGTGGAGCACAAGCTCCAGACGCGCAGGCTCAGCGGCCCTGGCTCACGGGCCCAGCCACTCCGTGGCATGTGGGATCCTCCCGGACCGGGGCACGAACCCATATCCCCTGTATTGGCAGGCGGACTCTCAACCATTGTGCCACCAGGGAAGCCCCTGTTGCACAATTTTATCTACTATGCTATGGCAACTAAAATAGCCAGACCTACAACAATTAAAAAATAAAATCTTCAATGATAGCCATTCACATCTACACTTCACCATTCTCCAGGCACATTATACATTCCATGCCAATGGTGGCATTAATCTCAGCAGGATCCCAATCATCACCAAGTCTTGGGTTACTTGCCAAGCACATCTCAGGTTCAGGGTTGGAGCCAGAGACTTTTCACTGGATCTACCAGGTGCTCTGAAATATGCAGTGTATTCAAATTTCCTCAGATAGCCTGATGGTCACAATGTTTTTACAAACCCCAGAGGGACACTGGTAGTTACATAATGAAGATGGAAGAGCCTTTTCAGCCTGATTTCATATAATGCTGAATGGAGCAAAATTCCATCTACCAGAAACAGCTGTTTTGGTCTTTTTTTGAGCAAGATATAATCTTCCATTGTATTAAGCCATGAGTTTCAGGTTCTACTCTATTACAACAGCTAGCATCATATAACTAATACAATTAGTTTTTCATTATGTCTATGGTTTCAATAAGTTAGAATCGCCAGAATAAAAACACCTTATTAATTCTAAAATGAAACACTTTATTATAGTTGCTTAAATGTTCCATGGTCATTACATATGCATTCTACTTTATGGTAGAAATTCAAATTCTGACATTATAGTTCTATACTATTATTCACCCAGAAGATGTTTTTAAAAGAATAATACAAATAAAAGTATACATTTAAGAAATTCTCAGACATTTTTTAGTTCAGTTTAAACTATGGGTTTAATTAAACTATGGGTCTATCTACATCTTTTGTATTTTTATAAGTTAAACTGCTTAGAATGTGAGTCTCAGACAATAATTTTAGAATCTTCCAACCTCACTAAACAAAGAGTTCAAGAGGATCACCAGACTCGAACCCAAGACTGCAGGAACATTTGGACTGGTGATGTATTTTTCCAGTTACTGCTTTCAGTGTTTGCTGTCTATGAACACACTGGAGCCATTTAGGATATATTATTCCGGTAAATGAGCAGACTGTTTGCACACATTAAATTCCTGTTCCTGTGTAGACTGTAAAATGCAATACCTTTATCTATTTCATGCCGGAATTACAAATCCATATCACAGATTCTTAGAAAATAAAGCATTATCCTTTCCTGAAAAATGCAAATGAGAATGAGCATATATATTATTTTTAAAGTATTGATTATATCCACTATTTTTCTGAGTAGTATAACTAAGATTAACATATTCTGCAATATACACCAGTAATGCATGTCCCTTAACATTTAAGCTAAAGGAATTGGAGAAGGCAAAGGGACCAGGACCCAGTGGAAGAATGAGGAAAGTATTTGTCTGTGAGCTGAGAGTCAGGAAAAAAGTTGGTGGTGGAGCTGTCAGAGTGAATAAATAGGTTTCAAGTAAAATCAGAAGGCCATTCTTCTAGGCTTCCGATTTCATATGTTTGTCTGTGTGACAAAATGTTATGTTAGTTTTTAATTTAAGATTTCCACTATGATTATTAATACTTACATTAAACAGACACGCCATTTCTCTGAAAAGGATTCTTTCAGGTTTGTTTGGCAGCAGTTGAAGAATAAATCGGATGGCAGAAAGCAAAGAACTACAGATAACTGTGGCTTTAATTAACAGAAAATATACCTGCCGGTACTAGGCTTGTTTGTGTCAGTGAGAAGGGAAAGAGAATTAAGTGAATCCAGAAGATTTTTCCAATAAACAATCAAATCTTTGGGCCAAGCTGATTCTGAGATGTTCAAGTTGGGAATCTAACAACAAAAATAATAGTGATAATAAAATGTGTTGCCATGTCTTCACACTGTCATTGTGTAAGATGAATTTTATGCCCTACTCTAAACTACCCTATGAGTTCAGGGTTGAGGAATAACTTACGTGAAGTGGATATACCATTCTCCCACTGTTGGAAATTTAGTTTGCCTTCAAAGTTTTTCCAGTATTAAAAAACATGACAAAAACAACAAATCCTCTCAACAATACTTAGGGTTTCTTCCATGTCAGATTCTTCTTAGAATCAATTCTTAAAATATTTTGTGTGTGTGTGTGTGTAAAGAAAAAAACGATAGAAAAATGGAGCTGTGGAATTTGAGGCAAAGAGAGATGGTGGTACGTGTTAACAAGTAATAGCACTAGAGAACCTAGATGATAAAGAGTCCTAAATCTTCAGACTGAGTAAACTTTATGACAAGGGAACAGGGAAAGTAATGTTATAAAAGGCCTATCCTGACACACATACACAGCTCAGATGCAGATTTGTGTGTGGTAGCTCCGGCCCTGGAAAATGCATTGAAAAGAAGCCAATATGGTATCTGATATCCATCACAAATAGAGTTTCCATTCAAACAAAGTTAAAGTGGAAACAAAAGGAGAGAGATTTTACAGTGTATTTTGTACACTCTGATTTGGTTCTAATTAGTATGTTCTTTGAGGACAGAAACTATTCTGTTTATCACTGTCCAAAGCACTTAGAAAAAAGCCATTATCTGGTAGATATATGTGTGTGTGTGTGTGTGTGTGTGTGTGTACGATTGTTAGTCTTTTTCAGGACAATCCATCAAATTAAAATTCTTAAATCTCTAAGTATCATCAAATTATGTCAAAAGAATGAGACAGACTCATGTTATTAAATGTAGGGCATAATTCTAGGTTAGTTATTATAAATTAACTATGCATTTACTTAGTCAAAGACTATATCTAGAAATTCATGATGTATTTTAAAACAAAATTTATCTAAATGAGGTATCATAATGTAAATATATCTTGTACAATAAAACTGGTATAAAATTACACACAGGGACTTCCCTGGTGGTGCAGTGGTTAAGAATCCACCTGCCAATGCAAGGGACCCGGGTTCGAGCCCTGGCCTGGGAAGACCCCAAATGCCATGGAGCAGCAAAGCATGTGCACCACAACTACTGAGCCTGAGCTCTAGAGCCCGCGAGCCACAACTTCTGAAGCTCCCGTGCCTAGAGCCCGTGCTTCGTAACAAGAGAAACCACCGCAACGAGAAGCCCACGCACTACAACGAAGAGTAGCCTCTGCTCGCCACAACTAAAGAAAGACCGTGCACAGCAACGACGATCCAACACAGCCAAAACTAAATAAAATTTAAAAATATAATAAACTAAAATAAAATTACACACAATAGTATTGAAAATTAAATGCTGTGAAAAATGACCATGGAGTTACCATGAGACAGAAAACACTGCTGATTTTTTAAATTGCTAATATGTGACCCCCAAGTAGGTGAAGGCTCTGTCAAGTTCACAAAATTATCCAAAGAATTAAATTCTAGACAGAGGCTCTCTGAGGACTGTAGACTAATGGGTGCTTTAACCCTGTTGTCTGGTATCGAAGGAGCCATTTATTTTGGAGGAGTGTGCTCATCAACTGCTTAAAGAGGCCCAGGGCACTTAACTGAGCTCTAACTAGGGGAAAATTACAGGATTTATCTCCCAGGAACACAACTTGATTAAAGTGACTCTCATCTGAAATGTGCAAAAAGATAGGGGGAGCTTCTAAATAAGTGTTATTAAGGTCCAGGGACAGGATTAAAATCAATGGCTTAAATTAGGTAGGGTTGAGGTAGGTGGGAGAGATGAAGAGAAAATTACAATAACCCTTAAGAGATTCTGGAAAGCAAGCTACAGAGAAACAATGAAGACAAAAGCCTTGGGGAGATTCAACTTTCTGTCTTCCTCTCACATACAAATATACACAGAGTTATAATTTCTTCCTTATAAACCATTCCAATGAATTCATAGATACGTGTAGAAAACTGATTGCGAAGAGAATATTTTTCCCACTGAAAATTGTGAAGTAGGCAAAGATCTAGGAAATTCATCCTTCCTGCCTTTCACTTACCCCACTTACACAGTACTCAGTGTTTTTAATACTACTTCTGGCTTCTTAGAACCCATAAAAGACATCTTTTTTCAGGTGCTGGACCATGCATTCACAATGTCTGTCATGAAAACCTACTACTCAGTTATCTTCAGACTTTACTATATGATAGCCAATACTTATTATGAACTAAATTTAAAAGACAGGATAGTGACCATATACGTTTGAAGAACATTTACTGAGTACCCAATTTTCACAAAACAATATGTCAAGGCTGCGGGGATTGAAAGATGAAGCACTGTCCTTGAAAAACATATAATCTTTATAAATAAAGAGAATACAAGGAAGAATATGACCAATGTTATAACAGAGATACAGAGGACAGAAAGCTGGACAATTTTGACAAAGAACAGCATGAAAAGCTTCATGGAGGAGGTGACAGCTAGGAAGATGCTTACATTAAGCACAATGAAGGGAACAATGTGAGACTTTCAAGGGGTAGGTGAATCCTAGTTAGGGTCATAAATAGCCTGAACAACAAGCCCAGTGTTTTTTCCATTCATTTTAAACAGAGAGCTCAGATACCAGATGGTTCAGTTCAAGGCTGGACACCTCCTAGCAGCCCCCTAATTGTATTACATATATAGGTCAAATATACGCTACATATACTTCTTTCTTTTATCTTTCTCTTCAGCCCGACCCTGCTATCATACCAGGCAACTTACACTGCGCCCATGGAACTAACCTGGTCTGAATACTCACCTCATAATTTATTAATTTCATTCTTCTCCCCTTTATCACATCCTGACTCAGCCATCTCTCTGAAACCCCACCTCTGATTACAACCTCTCACAACTCTCCTATCCGCTAACTTCCACTAAGTATTCTTACTTTTCTCAGAACCTTCACTTCCTCCTAGACTAAAAGCTTCTTAACTTTATTTCTTTTTCTATTTAGGCTACTCAGCTATCTGATTGACACTATTACCAGCATATTTAACTCACTTGCCTTTGTTCTTTGCTTTAGCTTAGCTGACAATCTGGAAATAAATCAGTCCACTTTCTTTCTCTACTCTCCCTCATGAACTGGTGCCTCTGAAAAGAATATTCTGCTAATTGGTATCACTATAAATTTATGATCTCCACCCCCTGCTGAGTCTTCAACACTGTTTTGTATCCAAGCCCTCATTACTCTTTTTTCTATTCAGACTCTGATGCTTCTACCCTCAGCAGACAAGCTTATCATCCGCTTTACAGAAAACAATAGACACCATCAGGTGGTAACTCCTAAACTTTCATTCCTCCCACTTTTAAACCTACTATTAATTATCATACTATCATGGAGGAGTAGGAGTCTCTTAAATTCCCAAGGTTAAATTCACTTTCTCTTCTCATTTGAGAGCACACACCTAAATTCCCACCCATTTTATCTTCAAGCTCTTCTGTCTTAACTCCTTTTCTTCCACAACCTACATGTTCAACACTCTCTACACCTTCCCTAAATTAACCTCCTTCCCTGAAGGAACCAAATGTATTCTCTTTCCTGTGGAACCTGCTTTGAACATTTGTTGCCAGCAGAAACCACTTCCTCCCCATTCACTCTTCACCCTAATTCACCTTCTGTCCTGGAAACTGACCTACTGCAGTTGCTCTTACCAAACTCATCAATGTCCAAAGTCTGCTGAGCATTTTCAGTCCCTCTCCCTCTTTGACTTGTCTGTGGTGTTGGTCCCTCTTTGTTCAGGCATTCCTGCCGATTCCACTCCCACCCTACCCCTTCTCATTCTACCCTACCTTAGTGACACTTTCTTTTCCTTCCCTTTTTATGTCTTTCCCTGATTGATCATTCCTCTTCTAATTTTTCACTTCCTGGGAAATCTCCTCTGCTTTAATAACTCTATGTAAAAATTCAAATTTCTATATCTCACAGAGACTACACCTTTAAGATTCACGTCCATAGCCTTTACTGCTTATTAAACATTGGGAATTGGCCCTATGAATCTCAACAACTTGAATTGTCATTTACTCTCATTTATCTCTTTCTCCAGCCCAACGAAATAATTTGGTTTATTGCACGAACTCAGAGTAATTTTCAAAGCTTCCTACTTCCTCATCCTTCCACACCTCATCAGCAACAAGTCCTAGTGAGTCTACCTCATCAGGACAGATAATCTCTTGTCTGAACTACTGCAGTATCTAAATGGGTTATGTTTTTCCCGTTCCAAACCATTTTCCACTTTGTTGCTAAAGTTATTTTCTTCAAAAACACAAATTACATCAGGTCACTTTCCTATTACAATACTACTAATAACAAACAAATGACTGCACAATTAAGTCCAAACTTAATATGACAAACGTAAGGCATGGCTTCATCGACCCAAGCACCCTATCGTTCTCCATAGGCATTCTCACTCTATCATAGACTCACTCTACGCTCAGCCACAGTAATGTTTAATCTTGTGCTGTACACAGACATTCAAAGCTGTTTCTGGAATTCATGCCTTTGTACACATTGCTTATTATGCTCTTCCCCTCTGCCTTCAAGGCTCATGGCAAAGGTCTTCTGTATGAAGCCTTCCTAAATCCCTTTACACATTAGATGAGCAGTTTATTGGGCTGAGACACCAGCATATGAGTTCCTTGAGTGATGTTCATATTTATGTATCTTTATTATGTCTCATTTGCCCAATTCTCCTATTGAGAACTCCAAGGAACTCCAGCATGTAAAAACTTCCTGTCCTTTGAATACTAAATACATGCAGTCACATAATCACAATTCAAGAAAAAAATGGAGGAGGAAATTCTTCGGCCTTGTTGAGATATGAATTCTAGAGAAGCCTAACCCTTCAAGAATAAATTTCTTTTTCTTTTTTTTATCATTCTAAATATAATGGCATCAACGTTATAAGAAAGATTGTAATCTGCGTGGTCTCTTCAATGGAAGGTGGTCTGCCTTATCTTGTGTGCCTTCCATGCAAAACACATTGATAAGCAGAGGCTTTCATGATACAGTCTGACTTCATTTTATGTGGAGTACAGCTTAGATCTGTGCAGAGGGACCCACTGCTGCATCAGCTCTTAGGATGAGGGCCTGCCTGCTGCTATGTACTCATGCCTCAGTCCTGAGAAGGCAGACTATTGTCTGTTAAGACAGGCGGATATATATATTTTTTTTTCACCAGTGCCTAACCTTAAGATCTATTTAAAAAGCCAGAGTTTGTTCATAATGTGTGGCACTTTTTAATATTACACAATTAACATGTTAAAAAGAGCATTATACTATAGATAAGTGGTTAATAGATAAACAGATAGATAAGAAAATTGGGAAAATCTTCATGATGGGAAACAATAAAAGCCAAATGGCTCCAATGTGTTCAATTTTACATTCTGATGTGTTGAAAAAAATGAGTTTCTGTGCAATGGGAAGGCACCAATAAATATGAGATAAAACAATGTCCCAGGATGAAAAGCCTGGGGAGTTGATGTAAAAAACACTTGCAGAAGTGATGTAAAGCCTGGGAAACTGATGGGAAGTGGGGTCACATGATGCAAACAGGGTCACGTGGCATAAAGGGGGGGGTCACGATATTTCTTGCCTTCATTGAGTTTATGACCTATTCAGAAAAATAAGCCATAAAGGTGTGAAAAGTGAAATAACAACATGACTTAAAAATAGTCCAAAAGACTGACAAAAGAAATATTGCAAATCAGTTCATTATTAATGATGAAGTAAATGTGTGCAAACAATAACTGCAACAGGAATTCATGGAAGGAAAAAGATACCTTCCTTTGGGATACTGAGAGGAGGTTTGTTAGACGATGCATTTTGAAATATAAAGGTATTTCTCTTTGACCTCAAGAAAGACTCTGAGCTGTATCTATCCAGGACTGGAATCGTGTATATTTACAAAGACCTCTGTTTACACTGTTTTCTTACAGATTTCAAAATTGTTTTGCTTTTTGGGTAATCACTCCCACCATGAATTTGAAGTAAAGCAGTTAGAAAGTTCAATCAGTCAGTGATATTCTTCCTATGTGACTGAAGACAGACTTGAAGAGAGTAGGATTTTCTGACAGTGTCATTACTGAAGGAAAAATGACATATCAAAGTTAAAACACAGAATTACAAATGACTCTGAAATAGAGTATGCTAAGAAAGGGACAGTCTCCATTTGTCTGCCATTTGAAGGGCACTAGACATCGACCCTCTGGAGAGCACTGTGGATGTGATACAAACTCTGCTGCTGACTGCTATCTTCTCTGGCCAAGAATAATCCTATCACTGTGGGTCTCAATAGGACTTTGCTGTTTGCCAGCTTTGAGATAAGCACTTCATCCTATTCTCTGCTCTGGGGGCAGAGGCAAAGTTCTTATGGCTTTGAGCTGAAACCAGCACAGCCAGGAAGTTCTGAAGTCATCCACTGGCTGCTTACCACATGATTAAGCCTGTAGTTCTTCATCATGGGTAGGTATTAGAATTAGCTCAGGAGCTTTTAAAAAATACTGATGTCATGGTCCCACTTCAAGCAAGTAAATCATAATCTCCGGTGATGGGCTTGGGCATGGCTCTATCCAGGTGATTCTAACATGCGTTAGAGATACTAAATACTATATTAGACCAGTTCTTCTCAAACTTTTACGTAATATGAATGACCCAGAGAGCTTGTTAAAATTCAGATTCTGACTCAGTAAGTCTAGGGTAAAAACCTGAGATTCTGCATTTCAAATAAGCTCCCAAGTAATGCTGATGCTACTGGTCTGGGATGATTTGGGCCTGCAAATCTTCTTACACTTCCTTTTAAAAACAAAATCAACAAAATTATGGCAGAATTATTTTTTTAACATCTTTATTGGAGTATAATTGCTTTACAATGGTGTGTTAGTTTCTGCTTTATAACAAAGTGAATCAGCTATACATATACATATATCCCCATATCTTGCGTCTCTTGCATCTCCCTCCCACCCTCCCTATCCCACCCCTCTAGGTGGTCAGAAAGCACGGAGCTGATCTCCCTGTGCTATGTGGCTGCTTCCCACTGGCTATTTTACATTTGGAAGCATATATATGTCCATGCCACTCTCTCACTTCATCCCAGCTTTAACCTTCCCCCTCCCCGTGTCCTCAAGTCTATTCTCTAAGTCTAAAATCCTGAATCTGCCCCTTAAGAGATTCTGATTTTCTCCATGAGATGTCTTCTATATAAATCTAGAATTTAAAAATAATTCAGATGATACTGACACTATTATGCAACCTTGGTTTTATATTAGAAACTCCTGCCCCAAGGTGTCCAAAAGAAATACTACCTACCTTGAGAACAACCACGTGGTAAGGGAGCTTTTTCTCAGTGGCGGCAATGTTCCTTGCTATGCATTATGAATGACTGATGGCAAGCTGGGACAGTGTAAGAACAGAATTACTGAACTCTGTCAGGGCTGGTTTCTCCCAGAATATTTCAAACATCATCCTTATCATCAAAGCAGCCCTGTTGGTTCAGTGGGTTAGATATAAAGTGTTGCCCCTCATAGGAGACCCTCAAGTGTTGCCCAAGCTAATCTCCCAGAGATGAGCCAATCTTAACATGTTACCACTTCCTCTATAATAGAGAGAAGGTACTATAATAAGTAGCTGAATTGGCCACCAAAAAAAAGAATACCCTTAAAAAGTAGTTTTTAGGCTGATGAATAACTGTATACCCCTCTTAGAGAAGTTATTAAATAAGACATAAGACTTAGCTTAAAAGAGAGCTTCATATGGAAAAAGGAAGGAAAATGTCAAGAGCCATCCTAAAGCAAGAATAACCACGAAGCTCATGCTGAAACAAAACTGATGAGCTTATCTCCTTTCTTTGACAGTGGCAATAAAATACAAATACCATGCTCTATTTGTATCTTAGGTGTGTATTATGTGAATATATGCAGAAACAAATATACATACAAGAAGAAGATAAATTAAGGCAAATTTCACTCCTTCAAGTAAGTGCTGACCTTGGTGTCAGAGATTAGATCTAAATCTAGCTCTGTGACCCTGGGTCTCAGCTTCCCATCTGTAAAATGAAGGAGTTGGACTGAATAATAATATGAGCAACTGCTTCTGGAGTGCTTTTTATGCCAATTACTGGGTTAAATCCTTAGCACATCATTAATCCTCTTTATACCCCTGTGAGACACAGTATGTTGCACCTGCTTTTGCAGATGAGGAAAGGGAAGGCACAGAGAAATGATGTTTATTGTCCAAGGGTAAAAATGATAAATTAGATTTAGTCTCTGCCCTAGAGAAGCTTTTCATAGGCCACCCCTTCAGCAACCTTTATTGAATCTATATTCACACACTTGGAATTAGAATTGCAAGACAAGGCTGTAGATTCCAGAGCTGGTGCACTTAACACAGATCTCTCATTCCCTTGGGATAAACCAAAACTGAAATTCTCTGATCACTCCATCACAGGAGAGAACCCACCTAAATAGGAAATGGAACATGAGAGATATGGAAACCAATCAATTTGGAAAATGTCCCCCTCTTCAGAGCAATATTAGCAAACACAGATGATGTGGATTGGGAGGATAAAGGATAGGAGGTATTTAGGAAGGAAAAGCTTATAAACAGAAAAGTCTGTTGTGAAAACTTCCTTTAACCTAACTTTTTACAAAAGTAATCAGATCATCTTAAGTTTGGAGGTCATCTAGATCCAGAAAGATAAACTTTTAAGAAACAGAAAACTCTTCTAGCACAGGGTTTGAAAAATACAAGAAAGAGACAGATTAGCTCAATGGTGAACATTCAAAGAGTTCTCAGGTTAAAAGAAAGGGTCCCAAAGAACAAACACCTTGCAATACTGGGGCGTGAGGGGGAGACCAATAGTTTTGATGGATCTATCATCTCTTCAAGATAAATAGACAGAAAGGAGGGAGAAAAATTCTGAAATAAAAACAAGAAGAAAATAAACCTACATCTGAAAAGAAAGATCAGAGCATATTTTTTGATAAATGCTCTATGAAGCAGAAGAACATTTTTGACAACTGTTTTACTTGCTCAAGAAAATAAAAGATAATGACTCAAGAAACACAGAACCAAAAATCATACCTAGTACACATACATATGTATTTTTGTCTCATCCACAAAAAATGATAAGAAAAAAATAGGAAAAGTTCATTAAAGAAAATAAGTAAACAAACTTTCATAATTAAAAATAGTTAGAAATTATAAAGTATATAATCAAACTTGAAAGAAATAAAAATACAGTGATGGAACAGATTGAGTAAACCATGTACAAACACAAAGGAAAAATTCACAAAAATTAAAAACAGGAGAGAAGATAGTCAACATAATAAAAAGGCAATGAATATATGATATGTTGCATTTTTATTCCTAAATGAAAGAGAACTATCCATATATAACAGGGAAAAATCCACATGGATGATAGCTTATCTTAAACCAGAAGACAATCACAATCCAAGAGTTTACTGTGAACCAGAAAAAAAAGAAAAAATGGCCTGCTACAGCATGGATGTAATAAACATTAAATTGCAAAAATAAAGAAAGGAAAGGAAACATAAACAAGAGAAGACATAAAAATCAAACACTTCCGTTACGTAAAAGTGATAAACAACTATTAAAAGGAAAAAGCCTCTTATATTCAAGCAAATAAAATAAGCACACATTTAAATAAAGAAAACTTGAAAATTAAGACTGAAAAAACTAAAAATAATGTTAGACAATCAAAAAATGTTCTGTGTGTGTGTAGTACTTCATCAAGACAAAATCCAAGATTATAAGCACTGAAAGAATAGAGTTGGAGTTTCACTTATGTGTTTATTGTTTCGGAAAGGTATAATCCAATTTGGTAGTGTCACAAACCTTTTACATCAAATAATACATGTGCCCAAATACTTATATACAGGAATGGACATCTCTTGGTTCTAGTTTCATGTGCTCCATGGGGCATTAGTCTTTCTTAAGCCAAATATTGAAGATGATCAATTGTTTTGCCCCCTCATGAGGTGGTGCTGTTTTTCAGGCAAAATGTTCTGTGATCACAGTGTCCCTGTTTGTTATTTCACAGCAGTGTTTGTGAGTTAATTTGAATATTTCATCATTTTGCCCTTATTGCTTTATGAAAATGAGTAGAAAATGGGAAAAGGAAAATGTTAATATTCGTTTTTATATAATCAAGACCAAGATGGCTTGCTAAAGTGGGGCTACAGGGAAAATAATAAATTACAAAACGTAAAAAGAGTGCAATTCACATTTTCTGACCACAACAGGATAGATCTAAACTTAATAATAAAACCTCAGCAGAGAGCTCCTTGCATTGAAGCACATCAAGTGTGTATACAAATGTGAAGGAAATGAGTAACATTCAAGAACAGTCATAAAATGTTGGAAATAGACTATTGTAAAAGCCAAGATGTAGTATGGATTATCTGTAGAAATCTTGATTTGCAGACTGAGATTTTAAGTGACCTTCATAAAAAGAACATTGACAGGTGCATAGCAGAGAAGTGGAGGGCTCACGACAAATAAGGGATTTTTGTTGTTGTTGTCCATCTGGATTTTTGATGCAATAAACGTATATTATTGGTAGAGTTATTATTCGTATAGTGAGAAACATTAAAATTTAGTTTTAAAATGTGCTTCATAGAAAAACAACTGGCTAAAATTTAGAGGTGCCATGATGAACTTTACTGAGACATGGAGTGAGTTCTTCATCTGCGGGGCCCTAGCCGAGCCCTGACTCCTTGAGTCTCTGTCTCCTGCTCTGTTAATCCTCCATGATGATAACAGGATAACACAGGTGAAAGTGAAGTGAATGTGGAAAGTTTCTCAATGGTATAAAGTGTCTCTATTATATTACTTTTGGCCAGAGCCTGATCGAGGAGACCATCGAGTGGCGGGAATTTGAATATGAAAGGTACATGAACCTTGGTGGTTGCCTTTTTCCCCCACAACTACCCCCCCTCATTCCTCGTACCTCTCAACAAATTTTGTACATTTTAGTTCTAGGCTAAGAGTCTGCTTCTGAGGAGATCCACATTAAGTGGCAGGCATTTCAGAAGTTTCTGATGCAGATGTATTTTTACACGTGTAGCCCAGTGACAATTACACTCTAACCATTATTGCTGTCCTTGTCCTTAATATCATTGGTTCCACTCCTCCACAGGTAACAGTCAGCTGTCAATCTCCTGATGTCATAAAATGAAATAGTCTACCCACTCCACTTTCTGGGAGATCCTGGCCTAATTGTTGCAGTTGCTGTTTTGGTGAGAACACTCCTGGAGCCCAGCATGAGACTTTTCCAGTGAAGGTCTTCAGACCCACATTGTTCAAGGGATGTGTAACCCTATAATGATTTCAGGTTTGCCTCCAGATAAATAATATTAAGACACTATTAATATTGGGTTGGCCAAAAATCCATTCGGGTTTTGCCATAAGATGTTACGGAAAACCCGAACGAACTTTTTGGTCAACCCAATACTATACTTAAAATAATATTATTTGCCTTAAAATAGGATGATATGTTTATTATTTACATAGTACCTCCACAGGTTGGACCCAGGCTTAAAAGGCTAAAAGTACTCTTTCTGTTATTCACCCTCTGCATAAACCAATGTCTGGAGAAAAAAAGCCTTGAAGAAATCAATTTACTATTCTCAGTGCTATTTTCTCCCCTTTATATTCCAGTTTATCTGGAAAAAAGAGGTCATATATAAAGAGACACAAGCCATCTTTGGCTCTAAGAAGATAACACTGCACCAGCTCTCTCTATATTTTCACCTGAAAGAAGATTATATCACTTGCTGGAAAATCCCACATCAAAAAATGTTGTAGAAAATTGATGGTGACATTAAGTGCACTTATGGACAGTTGATGAGTGTTTCTTCACCAGCCCCTAGTTATCCTTCTGTAATTTTCAGGTTAGACGTAAATGGTAGCGTGCATGTCCATATGCTCTACCCCTTCTCCCTAACACATGATGATAGGTCACCTTGTGAGCCTGACCCCTCTTTCCTTCCTTGTGAACTGTGAGTGCCCCTGGGGTTGCAGTAACCAGCCCACCTTCCTCAATCACTTCTGTGATATCGATCATTACTAAAGTTAACCTCTGCTCTTCCCAGAAAAGTCATATTTGCACAGTGCACAGCCTTGGGTCAGATGGCTTTTTGCAGTAATGTGGTGGGCACTCCAGTATTTCACCATCAGAGCATTGAAGGTACCCATTCACACCCCTTATTCTTCACTGACCAGGGAAGGAAAGGCAGAACAGCCTCTCCAGAGTGACAGACATGTCCCAAGCACTGTTGCTAAGTAAAGTAGTAGGAATTTTACACACGTCATCTGTCTTTACTGCACAGCAAGTTTAAACAGTAAGTATGCCATCCCCATTTTTTCAGAGGAGAGACGTGAAGCACTGAGTGTTATGTATGTAATTTTCCCAGGGTCACATAACTGCTAAGTGGTAGAATCAGAACTTAAACCTAAGTCTGAAGCCTATACACTTTGCTTTTGAAATCTAAATGTCTTTTTTTCCTTTTGCATACAATTTACCATGAAGTCAATAAATATTAAGTGTGCCTTCACTAAATTTTTTGACAAAAAATTGTGACAAAAATTATATACATGTGTAACCCAAACTTCTATCAAGCTATGTAAACTTACCATAATTTGAGAAAAGTTTCCTCTTTCCCTTTCCCCAGTAAATCCCACTCAGCACCCCATAGGCAACCACTGCTCTGAGACTGTTCCAGCACAGATGCATTTTACCTGTTGTAAAATTTCATAGGAATTGAATGATACAGTGGGAGTGATTCTGTGTAAGGTTTCTTTCACTTAGCCGAATTATGGATGTTTTCCACACAGTTTCAGAATTCTGAGTAATATCCCATTTTATGAATATACTAGTTTGTCCATCTCCTAGTGATGGACATTTGAGCTGGTTCCAGTTTGGGGTCTTTCTGATTGTTTTGCCTTCTTCTCGGACATGTCTATGGTACCTTGCTAAGCATTATACTCTTTCTTGTTTATACTTTCTGCACTTTGTTTTACCAGAACTTAAATAAGGTATAAGAACGGATGGAGGAGATGGGAGAGAGGAGTAGGAAGCTAGATATGACATCTCTGCTCTATATGACATCTCTCTGGCACTCTGCTCTGAACAAAGCTCAAAGTCAAGTCTAGCACTAGTAAGTTCTTTAATTACTCATATATTTTTTACAATTATAGTAGTATTTCTGAATCAATATTTATTTACTAAGTTTTACACCTTTATTACCATGTATGTAACAATGTAAAAGTGTTTTCTTATTGGGTTATGCTTTATCAGTTATAAATCTTTTTTTTTTTCTTTTTAAGTGTACTTAGTAAATATTTCAAATTATGAATATGCCCACTAGGTGGTATCATGTAGGTTTCTATTATGTCTTAAAGTTCTAATTAGTATAAATTGTTCAAAACCACATGACAATTAAGAAACTTCCATTTTCCTTTCTGACAGCAACCATTTTCCAAGAATAAAATCCCTATCTTTAAATATCTTGAAAATTCTTAAAAAAAATAATTTTAACACTTTGTTTGGAAAGCTATGATCTGTAACAACATTCTTTTAATGATCACAACTTCTTACCACAGGTGAAAAAAATCTCATTACTTTAGAAAGAAAAACTTGTGAAAGAGCTTCTAGATAATATTTAAAGGAGAAATCACAAGGAGACGTATAATCAAGTACCCATCAAAATGGCACAGAGCTTCAGATGCTATTAAAGGAGTGCAAGACAGCCTGTCTACAGTCACAAAAAGATATGATATTTTGCTATCCTCATTGAGCTGTGTAGAACAGAATGTCAGGTGAAAAATTAAAATGTCATTAAAAGGCGTAAGGGACATAAGAGTGGGATCACTAGTTCATGATTGCACAGCGTAAGAAACACTGAGGTGGAAATCTCTGGGCTTGTCTCAGGGTAAGTAGATGATTCCAGCTAAAGCAATCACACAAGACTCAACAGATTCTTGGTTCTGTCAGAACCTGCCTTGTATGTTCATCATGTACACACAGTGCAAATATGTGTTACAGCTCGAAGCGGAGGAACAGAGACCATGAGGAGAAGGTCAACAGAGTCATTCGGCCTGACATGAAGCTCATAATTTTGTGAGTTATACCAGAACTGTCCTAGTCTCTAGCCTGTATCAGGCTGTCACAGGGTGAAGATGGAAGCCAGGGCAATGGCAGGTAATAGTACGTGCTAGTAGTCAGAACAAGTTTGAAATCAGAATTTCATTCTTAGGTAGTCATGCAATCTAAACACATAATACCACCTCTCTGAGCCTCAGTTTCCTCATTTGTGAACACTTCCTTCAAAGAGGTCTTGTGATGATTAAAAAAAAATCATAAGCTACTGCCTTAGAGGATGCTCAGTGAAAATTGTTAATGACATATATTCTGTGCTTACGATGTACCAGGTTTTATTCTAGGTGCTTGTAGTAAGTTGCTACAAAATGATCCCCAAGGCATCATGCCTTCCTAAATTCAGGCCTTGTGAAATCTCCACACATACTGAATCTGGACTGGTCTTAAAATTTGTTTTGGACAATAGAATACAGTGGAAGTGACAGTGAGAAATTCTGGATTTAGGCCTTATGAGACTTAGAGCTTCTGCTTTTGTTTTTTGATTTCTTGAGATATCATGCAGTGAAGCTTGGGTTAGTCTCCCTGGGGAGGAAAGGCCATATTTATAGACAGGAAAACACTGTAGGCTGAATGACACAAGGAAGGAGAAGGCCCAGGCAACCCCCCAGTCACTCCAATCATCCATGCTGCAGCACCAGACATGTGACACTCCAGCCACTGTCAAGTGGGCAGCTGGCAGAAAACATATGGACGAGCCCAATCGACACTACAGGAGCAAAGACAAGTCAACCAGCTGAGCCCAGCCCACACTGTAGAAACATGACCAAAGCAGTGGCTGCTGTTTGAAGCTACTAAGTTTTGTATGGCTTGTTACACAGCAATAGTTCACTGGCATAGTTTACTGATGTGATTAACTTTACATTTATACTTTTATGATCCCCATTTTACAGTTGAGGAAATTGAGGTACAGATAATGTAAATACATTTTCAGACATCATGCAGCTAATGCATGGCAGAGCAGGGATTCTACCAAGGCAGCTTGGCTTCATAGCCCACCCACTCAATCAGCCCAGTAAATAGTTTCTCTGGCTTTATGTCAACTTTTTTTGTTTGTTTGTTTCTAAAATAGCAAGGCTAGATTTCAAGTCTTGGGGTTACTCAGTCTTTTCAGGTATCATTATGGACTTTGATCCAAATTCTTTCTTCTCTTTGGCTTACTGTTGGTCATGCCTTCAATGAAACATGTCTAATGAATGCAAAGGGCCATATAGAAGACTTTTATAGAAAAAAAAGATACAGATATGCAGATACACTATAAATCTGAAACTTGGTAATGAGAAAGAAAAGGCATATCCTA
Organism: Kogia breviceps; assembly: GCF_026419965.1. Taxonomy (NCBI): domain Eukaryota; kingdom Metazoa; phylum Chordata; class Mammalia; order Artiodactyla; family Physeteridae; genus Kogia; species Kogia breviceps. Next base: position 46,217,085 of record NC_081317.1, on the reverse strand, counting down.
AAGGGGATACACATTTTAAGGGCTAATGACTAGATTTTGGATACCCAGCATCTACCTCACTTTCCTTTTGTGAGAGAACTTCAATTTCCTTTTTGGGAATTCTTGTCAGCAACTGGAAAATATATAGGAGCTGATAACCAGCTCTCCTGCCTCCTCTACCAAAGGAAGAGACACTAACTCATGCTGGTACAAACACAAACTTGTCCTAGAATTTGAGTTGCCGTGCAGAATGAGGACAAGAGTAGAGCATTAATTAATTATACTGCATGAGTGAACGGGTGAAGGAATCCCAGCCATCAGGATTTCTGGTTTTATGTCCGTTGCATCAGCCTCCTCTACAATCCTGAGATCTAGCTCAACCCCATGTGGGTATCTCAAATTAACATTCTCTTTCCTCTCTGTCTCATATTCATTCTCATATTCCCTCTCTCTATATATATCCCTTCCTCCCTCTCCCTCTCTCTTTCTTAGCTAGCAACCCAAAAAACCAAATTAATATATTCATTTGAATATACTATTAAAAACTCTGATAATCCCAGACATCAACAACTAATATCTAAACCTAGACATCCAGATAGGCTTAACAATTTAGTATATATAAATCTTCCACAGAACATGTTATTCATGAAACCCTATGATGCTTTAAAGTACTCAGAACTTTTTGATTACATATGAAACTGTATCACAAATCGCAAGAGTAGCATGATCCTAACAAAATTTGGCAAAGAAAATCACTACAACAAAAGCAAAACCCACTGCATATTAATCTCGCTTATGAACACACAGGAAAATATCCTAAATATTATATAAATATTATAAAAAGTAAGACTATTACAAAATTTCATTTATTCACAGAAAGCAGGGGAGATTTAAAATTAGGAAATTCATTACTATAATATTGCTCATTGAAAGGTCAGATAAAAGACATACATCTGATATTTTCAGTAGTATTCAACAGAAAAAGAGACATTTTCAGTAAACAGATATCTTTTTATAATAAAACATAATATCCATTTTTTAAAAATTCTGTTAACTAAAAGTAAAATTTAATTTCTTAACATGAGAAGCAGTAAGTATCTGAAATCAAAAGGCAAGATCATATTCAAGGGCACCATTTCCCAAATCAATCATGTCCATCAATTTTAGTATATCCTGGCCATTAAAAATTGCTATGTTCCAAGAGATATGAAATAGTGGTTTTAACAAATGATATTTTATAGTTCTTTTTATATTATTTAACATCAAATGTGTTTGTTGATGTCCCAAAAGGCATATAGATTTAATTGTGTCTGAAATTTATTGTTTCTTACTTCATGACTGTATCCTTTCATCACTGAGCCAGTTTGGGCACTACTTTTCCAAAAAAATGATTGGAACAAAATTTCATAGTAAAGGTATCTCTATTAAATTCAGGAAAAGAAAATAAGGTCCACTTTATACAATTATTATAATTTTAGCTGATTTAATTAGAAATAAAAAATTAGGAAATAAAGAATACTGTAAAGGATAGTATTTATCCCAATTTTTTTCATGGAACAATTGTATAATGGAAACATAAGAACATCAATTAAAAAGCTATTTGGAATAAAATGAAAGTTTTGTAACAAATGGATGTCATAAATGGGAAGGCTGGATATTATAAATATCTATCCATTTGCTACAACTTAAAAAATGTAAATTCTGAGAGAAACTGACAAATAAAAACTCATCAGGAAAAATAAAGGGGATAAATTTCCCCAGATAATTTTTTAAATTATGAGAAACCTACTATGGAGATTTTAAAAAATATTATGAAACTATAATAATACACAGTTTTGTTAGTATAGGATGAAAAGTCAAAAGACAGAATAGAATGCCCATACAGGTTCAGAATGTTAAATAATTAAATGTATGATAAAAATGGCACTTCAAATAAAAACTAAAAGGATGACTTATTAAATAAATTGGGTTGGAACAATCTAAGTAAGAGCTCTGCATTATACCTACACATATATAAATTTCAAAGGAATTCAAGATCAAAACGATGGAGCGAATAAAAGAACTAGAGAAATATGTAGTTAAATATTTATTCTTGGAGTTGGGTTTGTCTTTCTAAGCATAAATGCAAAAAAAAATTGTTTGAATCAAAGAAGACTGGTTTAGAATCCATAAAAGTGAAAAATATCTGTATGATAAGAACAAATTTTAAGAAAATTGTAATGTCTTTATCATAAAATAGTTTCATAAATCAATAAGGAAAAGGTAAACTCTAACAGAAATACCAGCAAAGAATAGATACAATCTACCCACACCCATGTGTACATACACACAACACACACATACAAATGCAGACATTAAAATTGCCAGTAAAAGGTTTTAGAAGACTCAACCTCAGTAGAATACTGAGAAGATGAAAATAAACTCTGCTCTCTCATCAAGTTGAGAATATAGAAATAATGATGATATATGATACTGGTTAAAGTATAGATATACTGTTAAAAATGCAATGACTTCTAGTGAAAGACAAATTGTCATAATTTCCATGAGGCAAATTTGTCAATTTGCAATAAAAACCCTAAAAAGTACACATATTATTTGATCCAGCAACTCCTACTTTCAGGAATATATCTTAAGGTTAGCATCATTATATATATGAATATAGATATATAAAAGAATAATTTATAATAAACAGCTTTAATAATTCATAATTCATATACCATACAATTCACCAATTAAAGTGTACAATTCTTTTAGAATATTTATAGAACTGTGCAATCATTAGCACAATCTGGTTTTAGAACATGTTTTTGACCCTGAAAGAAACCCCTTGCCTATTAGCAGTCAGTCTCTATTCTGACCCTCTTCCTCCCTCTTCATTCAGCCCTAAGAAACCACTAATCTTCATTCTGTCTCTACAAATTTACCTAAAATGGAGTTTTATATAAATGGATCAGACAATATGTGTTTTTATGTGTGACTGACTTCTTTCATTTCAGTATAATGTTTAAGAGACTCATCGATGTTGAAGCTTGTATCATTACCTGACCTCTTTTCATTGTCAAATCACAGTTCATTGTACATATACACTCATTTTATTTATCCATTCAGTTAATACACATTTGGGTTATCTTTGCTTTTTGTCTATTATGAATCATTTGCTATAAATATTCATGTGCATGCTTTTGTATGGATACATTTTCATTTCTCTTGGCTATATGCAGGAGTATTTTCTGAGTCATATGGTAATTCTATGTTTAAGGTAGTGAGGAACTGTCAAATTGTTTTCCAGAGTGGCTACACCATTGGACATTCCCACCAGCAATGTATGACAGTTCCAATTTCTTCAAATCACTGCCAAATAATTGGTATTGTCTTTTTCATTATAGACTTTCTAGCCTGTAAGAAATGACATCACATTAAGGTTTTTACTTGTATTTTCCTAATAGCTAATCACATTTCCCTAACAGCCATCTTTTCATGTGCTTACTGGCCATCATATCTTCTTCAGAGAAATGTCTATTCAAGTCCCTTTCCCATCTTTTAGTTGAGTTATTATTATTAAATTGTAAGAGAATTGTAAATTCTGGACAGAAATACCTTATCAGATATATGATTTGAAAATATATTCTCCCATCTATGTAAGTTCTTTTTTTCACTTTCTTAATGGTATCATGGGCAGCACAAGTTTTTAATTTTGATGGAATCCAATTTATCTTTTTTTTTTCTATTGTTACTCATACTTTTGGTGTTGAATTTAAAATTCCTAACCCAAGGTCACAAGTATTTTTGAGTTCATTTTTGGGTGTGGTAAAAGGTGGAGGTCCAATTTCATCCTTTTGCCTGTGGATATCCAGTTGTTCTGGCATTATTTGTCAACAAGACTATACATTTCCCGCATTGAATTGTCTTGGACATTATAACAGCACCACACTGTGTTTATGACTATAACTTTGTAGTAAGTTTTGAAATTGGTAAATGCAAGTTCTCTAACTTTGATCTTTTTCAAGATTGTTTTGGCCACTTATCAATCCAAATCCAGAATTTAAGGGTCAATTTAAAAAGTCATTTTTGAAGGCAAGAAAACCTGATAAATTATAAGATATTGCCAAGTAAGTGTTAAATTAGCTAAACAGGAAAGATGATGTAGTAGGAGATACAAAAATGGCAGAGTAGCTATGAAAGCAGGACTTTGGAGCAGACAGTTCTGGGTTCACATCCTGTCTTTGCTACTCCTTAGTTATTTCATATTGAACCTCACATTTCTGTTCTACACAATGGAGACAGTAATAAGTACATTAGAAGGTCACTGTAAGAATTCAGAGATAAAACACGTTAAATATCCAGACCCAATAGAGTAGTCAATAAATGTTAGCTGTTAACAAATAAATGATGATACAAATTAGTTAATATGATGTGTTTCAGATTTGAGAGCCTTCATGGATGCAGTGAATGCACTTTCTCTTCTGAGGGTCTATTCAACAATGAAGTTAGTTACTATCTGTTTCTGGCTCCGTATCAAGGGACACTGTTTCATCCCTATTAAATTCTCTTTTGTTTTTCTGTCTTGGAAACTTTTGTACTGCTAAAATAACTTTTGCTGACCATTTTGACCCTAGATTTTAGTTGACACAAGTATTCTGTGACTATCACTAATTTCCAAGGATTTCTATCTCTTCTAAATTTTTTTCTATACTAATCTCTAGATTTTTCTTTTATGAATTTCGTTTGAAATGTCTCTTTTTGCTTTTTAATAGACAGGATTATACAATCAGCATTTTAATTGTTTTCATAAAATTAACTGATTGAACACAGAATTTTAGGTGTAATCTTCAAGTTCTTTTTTTTTCCTGGAAATTATTTAATTATAGTGCTCAAGAACTGCCTCTGTAATCAGACTAGTTACTTCTCATTTCAGATATGTTAATGACACAGCATTCTAGAGCTTTTAAGAAAAGATAGTTTTCAGGCAAGCACGGATTTATTTCTATCAAAGCTTCCAGTATAAAAGTAAAAAAATCAAATTTTTTCAGGTAATTTTTATTTGATCAACTGACACAGTACTTTACACCCTATGCTTATCCTGTCCTTTCCTCACCATGCCACAGAGCAAATGATGATGATGATTTCCATGAAGATATGGTGAGAATAAATAAAGAATTACAATCAACATAGGTGCAGTCCTGAGTGCATTACATGATAAGGAATAAGTGGGCAGGGAATCAGAAACACAAGTACCAGTTCTACAGTTTATTACCTTGACCAAACTTCTTCATAGCTCAGTTTCCTCAATGGATTTGGATTAAATAATTTCTAAAGTTCCTTTAAGCATTATGACCTAAAAAAAACATACTATCAAAATTGCCTCTTGAATTCTCTGTTAAACCTAAGATCAAGAAGTTACAAACAAAGAAACCAAACCAGAATGCCATTTAGGACAACATTATTGATGATCGATAGTAGAATCTTGCTCTAAGATTTTGTGGAGAGTAAATTATAGGTGGGCATATTGAGTTTAGCTAACTGATAACTATTTTAAAGAAGAATTTGACAATTACATCCACCTATAAAATTAAACATATACATTTTCCTGCTATTTCATAAGCAGGCTAAATGAAATAAGCAATATATTTTAGGACTTTTCATTTCCATTTTATAGCTCTCCCTTAGGTAAAGCCATTCTTTAAAAAGGCAAAATCTATTTGTTAATCTACTTAGTTTTAATAATCTCTTGATTTGACATGCTATATAATGTTTGAGAAATGTTATCCCTAGAAGGCACCATAAGCAAGTTCCTTTGGAGCTCATTTAGATTCGGGGAAGACAGCCCTGTTTTTCGGATGAGTTTGAGAATTTATATTGAATTGGTAATGATGTGTTTTAAAGTGGTTGATGTTTTTTTAAAGAGTAAAGAATACATATGATAGAATAATAATATAGTTGTTAAGAACTCAGCCTTTGGAGAATGCAAACCTCAGTTCAAATCTCAGCTTTCTCAAGTGTTATGTATGTGACCCAAGGCCAGTTATTGAACCTCTATGAGCCTCAGCTTTTATGTTTACAAAATAAGGACAATGATATTACCTACCCCACTTCTTTGATGTAAGATCAATGAAATAACATAAATAAAGCACTCAGCACAGTCCCTGACATGTATGAAGCACAGATAAATGGTAGTAATAATGAGATCATTATGAAAGTGGGTTCTGAAGTCCACCAGCCTGTGTTAGACTCTTAGTCTAAACACTTATTAGTTCTGTAACCTGGGAAAATTCTTTAACATTTTTCTGTGCCTTACTTTTCCCCTTTGTATAATGAAGACAATCATATCTACCTGAGGTTGTGATAAGGATTAAATTGAGCTTCTATATGTCAAGCACGTAGCAAAGTGCCTGACATATAGTAACCCCTAAAAAATACCTATTATTATATTTTTATTGGATGAAGGTTGATTCTGTGTCTTAATAAAACATTTGCAGACAACTTTATAAGAAGAAAATTTGATATGGGATTTAACCAGAAGATATAAACATGAAAGAAAACCCTGTGTCAGTAATGCAGCTGCTTTTATTTTGAAAGGTAGGAAGTTATAAATATCCAATACTTTATGCTTAATAGTCACGGGCAGGTAGTTATATCACAGAAGGAAAGAACAGTCATTCTCTGCAATTTTAACAGTAATTAAATGCTTGGTTTGTCTCGATGGTGATGCCAGGGTTCTTGTTGAGAACTAGGGTATTATCTCTTTCAACTGGAACTCTCTCCACTAATTTCTGACACAATTCTAAACGTCTTGATAATATCTCCAGTGCTAGTCCAAGGAAAGAACAGAATATAGATGTTTAAGGACACTAATAAACGATACACTCTTTGGTTCAGTTCCAGTTTTCCTGCAGATGCCACTTGTTTATGTATTTATCACAGCCTGCATTTGATTGTGCTGTGCATATTGTGGAAAGTGAGCACATGACAATGATGAAAATGATCATCCACAGAGACTCATTTTATTAAGATAATTTCTGCAAATTAGGATTTTTCAACCAACAACCTCTCCTTATTGAGAACGAATCCATGTTGTTAAATAAGATACTGCAAGGAAAAAAAAAGACATATCAAAACAACTAACCATTGTTATAAAATGATTTATTACCAAAATACTGGTTTTGTTTAGGGCGGGAAGCACATCCAAATGTTTTTCATTAGTTCACTAGATTGCTATCCTGAATGCATTGTTCTTAATAACCTGGGATTTTCACAGACTAATCAGATTCTCTTTTCTATGAATAGTATCAAATTTGCTCACGAGGTTCCTAAAGGGTTTGTTGTTGTTCTTAGACTGAATGCTGAAGAAAATTGGGTAATTTTATGGACTCATTAGGACAACACGTCTAATTATATTCTTCCAAAAAAGCCTCCTCCAAACATTTAGCAGAAGTATAGACGAAATTGCCAAAAATAAAGATGAAAACACTAGAAGATTAACAATAAATCGAAAAAGAGATTGATAGAGAACTAGGTGTAAGTAATTATCTAGCATACAGTAATTGCAAATTTTTTTAAAAATGCAAGTTTTTTGATATGTAGTCATTCTCAAATCATATTTTTGTTATAATTGTGAAATGTCTCATCTTTGCCTATTTCTAGCTTATGTACTAAAAGTCACACTCAAAAAATAATGTTAAGTGTAATGACTAATTTCTGGCCTTTTGATCACAAATCCAATTTGACTTCTAAGCCTTGCATCATATAGTCTCTCTTACTTCATCCTAAGGCATTTATTTCCTACTCCTCAACATGATCTCCTGCTCTTGTCAGGTTTCTAATCTCAAAGCCTCCTACATGCAATAGAGATCGCAACAAATATCTGTTAGGGAAATCTTCCCCTTTTGGAAAATGTTCCCTTTATCCTCTCACACCAGAGTCTTTATATTCTATGAATAAAAACATCTCCAGTATTCTAGTCCCATATGCCTTCCCATGAGTTTATTTTATGAATGTTTATTTTGACTTGGAAATCGATATTGGAACTCTATATAAAGTAATGAGTCTGGGATTTTAGGGATTTTATTTTAGAAGCCTCAGTTTACATGCTTACTTCTGTAGGTACCCACAGAAAACTATACTTCTTTATTTATGAGTTAAATTGAATGAGCCTCATTTGTTTATCGAGTTATGACTTATTGGGTTTACTTTACCAAATTTTAACCAGTTAATCAGAGTTTAATCAAAAATTATTTTTAAAATACCTAATGAATATTAATTTCTACATTTTCCTTTCTGGAAACATAGACATGTTTTAATTTTTGAGTTTGTCTTTTTAAATAAAATTCTGTCCATTAACCAAAAGATACAAAAATAAAATACAGCAGGAAAAATGAAGATGTGATAGGGAACCTAAAGATAATTACTACTGCAAGGCAGACATTTTAAGGAGCCTATGTCGTAGTAGAGATGTTTATCTTAAAAATAAAGAAATCACTTCAAGGAGGTAACTGATTGGTTCAAGGCCATTGATTATACAGAAAGAAAGGACTCTACCACAACAGTTTAAAATTTGTGAGCATATTACCATATTACATTGAGCAGCAGACTCTAAAGAATGAATATGTGAGGAGTTTAGTATTGTAATCAAATAAAACTCACAACCAAACTAATCTGATGCATATTTAATGATATGCATAATCATTATTGTGTTGCACAGTGATTAGTCATAATTGCTAAAAGGTTCATATAAATTACTATAATTAGTATTGTCCTCACACAGTCAAACTAAATATTTCTAGGATTATGTGATGAGAAAGGAAAGGAAAAGCAACTAGGAGAAATGGGAAGCTGTTCTAATGGGAACCAAAAATTAGAAGAAAGATAGAACTCATTAAGCTTAACTCTCTCTTTATATTAAGGAACAAACTGAAGATTAGAGAATGGAGTTATCTGTTTGGGCTACCTGACTTCCAAGTACAAATATTGTTTTCATTTTTCTGGCATTGACTTTTTGGCTCTGAAATCTGTAGAACTTAGACTTTCCTGCCTTGTCAAGAGAGGGACTGGTAGTTGTGGGGGCTCACAGTAATACTTTCCTTTTTCATCTGTTGTCTAAGAACAGTCCCATTTTCTGTAGATGAAGGAATCAGGTAGAGTAAGCCAAGATTTGACTTCCCTCTCAGCAGTTCTAAACCAAACTGCACTGGGAAGGGAAATTGCAGTCCGGAAGAGGAACTGTGCTGGGAATGCATTCTCTTCCTGTTCTGGTTCCCCATGCAACAGGCTGTGATGTCCTGGCTGGCTGTAGTAGTCATCAGCAGAACTGCTTCACCAGTTGCCAACCTGGTCACTTTCCCTATTGGGTCACTTTCCAAATTGGAAAATCAATGATTCATAGTGAGAAGAACAACAGATTTGGAGTCAGAAATATTGGTGTCTCACTGGTTACATAACGCTAGTATTAAAAAAAAAAAAGTGATGGATTATCTAAACTCAGGATTCTTTTCTTCTAGAAAAGATCCCATTGTATGTGCATGTTCCACCTGGTCTCCACATCACCTTGCAAGATTGGAGCTTGGGGAACCAGTAAACTTATGATAATACTCTTGTCAAGATTTTGCCATGAATAATAAAGTCCTTTGTTTCTCTGACTCAGTAGTCTGTTTTCCTTTGTCAGTATCCATGGAACGTTTTAGCTCTCCTCCACACAATGAAACTTATTTAAATAGTGTAAAATGCATGTTACAATTTACATTCAAGAAAGGATAATTATTAAATAGTATTGTGTTTATTCATCCAGGCTAAATAACACACATTGGAGCATATAGTAAAGTGCTCCAATTGATTATATGAAGAGATACTTCATATAATCCCGCAGTGAGTCATAAGACAGATATTGTTAAATCCATTTAAAAAATAATAATACTGAGACTCAGTTTGAACAGTCTGAAATACTATGTAAGTATTGGGCTCTTGGTGGCATCAGGCAGGAGACTGACTAGAGTAACAAATGCAGGTAGAATGGCCCTTTACACCACTTTTCTTGGTAATTTTCCCAAAACCAGCTGTAACCCTTCTCCCAAAGACCACACACAATTAATTTTTGGTCGAGTGGAACACCCTGAGGGAGGTAAGTCTGTAGTAATTCATTCAGAAACCTGGAGGCAGATGATAAAGGTTGTGCTGCCAACAGAACATCTGATACTCCCCACGACCGCCCATGCCACACACACAGGCACACTATTTTGCTGCCTTCTACATGTTCATAAGTAACAGGCGTGTGTTTCCCACAGGAGAAATTTAGTATAAAAACTTCTCTGTGAAATACTCTCCATAGAATATCTGCGCTGTTTTTCAAAACCCCTGGACTATATTCAGGAGTAAGTAATTTGACGGTCACTTTTCCATAATTATCAAGTTGAGCGATTCATGAGGCTGAGAGGAAGTTTGGTCCCTAACCCTGCACAGGTTCCCATCCTTCCTCATCTTATATGTCAGGTACCAGGGCTTGTTCAGACTTTATCATGAAGAGAGTGATGACTTGGGAGTATGAGCGCCTAATTCTGCATTCTGGCTCTCCCATTGTCTGCCTCTCTGTGAGGGCAAGTCATTCAACCTCTTTGGCCTCATTTTACTTCTGTATAAAATGGAGATGATAATTCTCCCTGGGAAAGGTCACTGTGTCTGGCACACAGTAGGTACCCAGTGAATGCGACTTGTTAACACTTCCAGGTCATACAGAGTATCAGTGGGAAAGAGAGGTTCTGATCTGGAGACGCCTGATGTTTCACAGTACAATCACCTGGAAAGCTCTCTTGTCCCGTAGCTCAAAAGATGACTCACACAAAGCTCCAGGTGAACAATGTGGGAGCGATTTGCGGAAGTCCTTATAGGCCTACACTTGCACTGTAGGAGTAACCCCTGGAGAAGTAACTAAAATAGAACAGTATCTTTTCATTTAATCTTCAGAGAAAGGTATTCCGTTCATCCAGCTCTTACCTCCTCACTGAGAAAAGGACAGTGACAAGACAAGGTTGTAAAATGTGAAAGCATAATCAAGGAGACAAATGCGCTCCTGTCTTCAGAGCCGGTCCTCAGAGAAAGATTGCGCCCTAAATCAGAGCAGCTAGTATGGAATGTGGCAATTAAGCCCAAGCTGCTTACAACTCCAAGAATATGCTACAACATACCTGAGGACTGAGGGGCCATGGGGGAAGCTTTCAATTTCTTTATTGCTCTTTGTATTTAATTAACCCTAAATGAGAAAGTAAATTTAGGGTCAGGAATGGAAAAGGGATAAGGACACTGGAAAGAGAACATCTTACAGGTTAAGAGCACTTGCTTTTGAATCAAAGAGAGCAAGCTCCAAATCCTGGCTGTGTCACTAGTAAGTAAACTTTGCAGTTAACTTTGCCCCTCTGTGCCCTGGCATATATACATGCAAGCAAGGAAAAGAATATTTCATGGGAGTGTCATCTGAGTTAAAAAGTTAATGAGTGTATAACACCTAGCACTTAATAAACATTCTGTACAAGAGAAATTAGTACCATTTGAGAGTGAAATTCAAGAGCAAAACATTTTTTCACCCTAATAATTTCTTTGCACAAATAAATTTTGTACAAATTTTGATCTTTCCCACTTTAACTTTTATTAAACAAGAACATACAACACACACGCACGTGTGTGCACACACTATATTTTAATGAAATGTACTCTACTGAAGCTAGGTGCCTATATTTCCTTTCAGAGTATTTCCCAACTATTCTAATACACTACAAGGAAGGAAAAGAAACAAGTATTGACTAAGTATCTGCTGTGTATTGCTTTACTGAACGTTATACTAGGTGCTTCTTTCATTTAATTCTCCATTCTTCCAAGAGGGTGTTATTATTCATACTTTACAAATGAAGAAATTGTTCATCTATATAAACATCTTGCCAAAAGTCACTCATCTGGTAAGTGTTAGAGCTTGGGCTGGAATACAGACGTGTCTGATGCAAAAATTGTAGCTTTTCTGTGAATAGAAATCATTCCAAAGTTGATATGGCATAGTGTTTCCCAAAATTCCATGATGAGAAGGATTACTGAAGGTACTTGGTAGAAACATAAATTTTGGAGCCCCATTCAAATCCAAATCTACAGGACAGGGTCCTAGAGAAGCTCTATGTTTAATGAGCACTCCAGATGATTGCTATTATTTGCAAAGTTTGGGAACATCGTTACAAAACAGATATTAGCGTTCTAAGCCTGTCATCTATTTCTTTTTAATAGGCAGTTGTTTTAGTACAAAGAGAATTGTTTTGATATATAGTCTATAACATTAAATCTATATTAGTGGCAAGTATAAACATTAATTCTGAGTCTTTAAGAAGAGTGGAAAAATGTCATTAGAAATATCCCTAGAATTTTAACAACAAAACAAATACTGTAAATTATTTAAGGCAAGTCATGTAGTGATATCAAACGGACTTCTCTGCTCTTCAGTACAATAAACCACAGAATGTTAAACTTTATGCCGATATTTTAAATATGTTGAAGTATTTTTAAGTACAAATAAATTATTAATTATGAACCAGAATAGAATAGCACAAAGAATAAAGCCTGTAGGCTCAGAAGACACAAATTGATCCCCAAATTTTTTCATTTACTAGCTCTGTGGCCTTGAGCAAATCACTTAACATCTCTGGGCCTTTGTTGTTCCTTCTAAATAATACATGGGACAACATTTTCCTTGCAGGATTAATGTATGGATTAAAAGAAACAAAATATGATAAACAGTTTATGAATGAACTTTTATACAAAGTTATAAAAATGTGTGTCCTTTACAATCATGATCTCAGTACAAGTTACTGATCCTTCTCTGCCACTCTAAATCCATGAATGTTTTCTGGTTCTCTGCCAAGCCTGAGAGAGGGGCGTTTTACAGGAAGGCAGAAATGGTGCTATTTCACTGAAGATGTCACCATGGCCTCTGGGTGATGCTAAACTAAAACTCTCCCTTTGTATTATCAGCTACTTAGAGTTTAAGATCCACAAATCCTTTTCAACAGAGGAAAATGGAGAAGGACATCATCTTAATACTCCTACATATCTCTCCTATACATCTGCAATAAAGCTCTACTGCGCACAGCTATTTCTGACCATAATAGCGACCTCATAGACCTTGACAATCATCTAAGTCAGTACTTTAAAAATGCCTTTGAAATGTCTTGATTATCAGGAGTATAAAAGGCAGATTTAGTTCTAATATATTCTTAATAAGAATGGAGTAAGAACCATAATGACAAGAACTAGGCTATTGTGTATAATAAGTATAAATTTTCAAGTATGTAACTCATTTGGACACATAATATGACCTTGAAATCACTTTACCCATCATATAACTGGAATATAAAAAAACTGCTTTGCCAAACATTTTAGACATGTCCTAGTCTGTATGAAACAACATTGCCAAAGTTGTTTGTGATTTCTGAAAATGAGCTACTCATGTGGGGACAAACTCTCTTGGTTTATATTCTGGCTACCAGTATATTGGACAAATCACTAAACACTCTAAACTTTAGTTTTCTCATCCCTTTAAAAAAAGTGTAACTATCCCAGAGATGAGATAAGGCATGTACAAACCATAAAGTGATTTAACAACTGTAGTTATAATACTGATTTTTTTTAAATTGGAGTATAATTGCTTTACAATGTTGTGTTAGTTTCTGCTGGACAATGAAGTGAATCAGCTCTATGTACACCTATATCCCCTCCTCTTGGACCTCCCTCCCCCACCAGCCCACCCATCTAGGTTGTCACAGAGCATCGAGTTGAGCTTCCTGTGATTTATAGCTTGTATTTATAATAGAGTATAAATCCAATGATGGTGATAATGATTTCTAAGGTGACTTTATTAGGCTTTAACCAGTTAATTTAAAATCTCTGTAAATCCAATGAGTGTTGAGCATGTTCTTGTGAAGGTTTGGGGAATCTCCAGCCAACACAGACATATACACTTAAATTATAGTTCCATTTTTTCTCTAATTCAAAACAAACAGCATAGTACGTATGGCTCAGATCTCCATTTTGATAGTATGACTTTGATCCTTCTCAGAGTTCTTTTTAAAATTAATTCCATTTTTACAACTACCCCTGAATTCTTCTCAGAGCTTCATCTCTTTGAACTCCTACAATTTAACAGATATAGAAGGAGACTTTTTTTTTTTTTTTTTTTTCCCCGGGTACGCGGGCCTCTCACTGTTGGGGCCTCTCCGGTTGCGGAGCAAAGGCTCCGGACGCGCAGGCCCAGCGGCCATGGCTCACGGGCCCAGCCGCTCCGCGGCATGTGGGATCTCCCCGGACCGGGGCACGAACCATATCCCCTGTATTGGCAGGCGGACTCTCAACCACTGCACCACCAGGGAAGCCCTAGAAGGAGACTTTTATATCAGAAAGCTCACTAGTTTGGAAGCGAGGATTGTACAACATAGAACACATCAGTATTTTGTATTCAAACTGTGGTGTGCCACTTAACCTCTCTAAAACAGCTGTTTCCCCATCTGTAAAATGCAGTCTTTTAAAAACTAAATGAAGGAATATAAGGCCCAGTCTATAGTTAGTATTCTTTAAATATTTGTTAATTTGTTCATTGAGATCCTCTGTTCTGTATGAGGCTGCTCTCTGATCAGCCCATTTTGATGCTCTTATCCATATAGATAATTCTGGTAGCATTCTGGTTTGCTCAGATAAGCAGCTAGCTAGGATCTCTAACTTCCTCTCTAGTTTGGGGGGAGTTGCAACTGAGCTCAGCTTCCCACACAACAGCGGCCACCTTCTCAAGGCAGAAGAGACTACAATCTCCTGAGAACCCCAAACTCTCTGGGTTTATGGGCTTTCTCAGGCAGCTCCTATGGTCTACAACTGTCATCCACCCTCTGAGCAGCACTACGGGAAATGTTTTAAGCAATGCATATTCTCCTTTTTAAAAAATTTCATTCTTTTTAATTTTATTATTGTTATCTTTAAAATTTTTTTGTATTTTTTGGCCGAGCCGCTAGGCATGCGGATCTTAGTTCCCCGACCAGGGATCAAACCCGCGCCCCTGCAGTGGAAGCACAGTACCCTAACCACTGGACCTCCAGGGAAGTCCCCAACAATGCATATCCTCTTACTAATATCCTAGTCCCCTGCATTTCTCCTCTGCTGTTCAATCCTCACCATCTGCATGGTTTCAGGAAATTACAGAGTGCATCTTAAAATGGTAAATCACCCTTTTCCTGAGCCTCAATTTTCTTATAATTTAATGCTGTATTTATGTGCCACCCAGAAAATATGGTCACCAAAGTAGATGGTTTCATTAACTTTTATTTATGCAATAATGCTTCTTTACTCCACCTATCTACTCACTGCTAATATAGTGAGGTGCCAAGGAAACCTTAAATGATTTACGGATGTTATCGTCCGCCTGAAATCAAGACTGACCCCAAATCTAAGAAATATTTTACTCTTTACCTCGTAGTTGCTGCCTTTACAGAGCATTGTATAATTTCCACGAGTACCATTAAAAAAATCTTGCATTTATTTCAGAATGCTATGACTTTAGCAATTTTTAGGGTGCTGTTTTAGAAGGACTTTTTTTTTTCCCAGTTCCTGTTAGTGACCCAGTAATCGTTTTTCATGGCTTACCAGTCAAGTGTGAAGTGCTCTGATAACTTGTCAACAAAATGTCAAATACTAGGGGAGAGACTCTGTGAGTATTATTGTGATTGATTGCTTTGAATCTTTCTGCTCCCAGCTGTTCCTTGGATGTTGTATCAAGAAAGATGGAAACTGTAGAGGAGACATTTTGAATATAGTAAAAGCTGTCCTCTGTAACTTCATAGCAAGCAGATAAGAGTAGGAGGTGGAGGACAAGCAGGGCTCCTGGGTAGATCACGGAAGGGAATACTGTCTGTAAAATAGCCGTGGCTTATAGGACAGCCAGGCAAGGTGAGCAAAGGAGAATATCCCATAGCCATGAGGCTAGAGTGTTGCTGAGTTAAGAGTCCTGGTTGTTTTCTGGTGGCCCTGCCCTGGATTTCACAGTGGAGAAAAATGTTGCTTCCTTTAATAATCTGAATTATCCAAAGACACAGGAGAAAAATTGGAGGGGGGAAAAACATGGGGTCAGATTCCACTTTAGGAACTGCTATTCCATCGAATCAACACCATCATCCACCTTACACTGATAAATTCAAGACGTCTGTTTAAAGTTTGTCTGGTGCTAGGTTATACAAATGAATAAGGCAGTATAAGCTGCCCTAAGGAGCTTACTGTATAGATAATTCTAATAACGATGGTATAAGTGTTCTTGATCAGTAATAGAAATATTTTTGCTTCTGGAAGAGAGAATCCAATTTATGATACAGGTACTGCATATAAGCAGGATCAAAACAGATTATTTCTTTTAACAAAGCAAACATTTGGATAATAATTATTTAAATAAGCACCTTAAAAAGTAATAAATAATAAGCATAATGCTCCTCCTATGGATGAGTCAAGTGGAGCCTTCCACATAGCTACTCTATCCTGAATCGGTTCAACAAATTATCGAAAATGTTTGATCTAACCAAGCCATCCCAGCCATCAGCCATCACTGAGGCTTATTCATAGGTATCTTTTCTCAGTTTGAGACAGGGACACAAGATGTTCAATTAAGAGACTTCACATCAAAAAACTTTAGGTGGGGCTTCCCTGGTGGCGCAGTGGTTGAGAGTCCGCCTGCCGATGCAGGGTACACGGATTCGTGCCCTGGTCCGGGAAGATCCCACATGCCGCGGAGCGGCTGGGCCCGTGAGCCATGGCCGCTGAGCCTGTGCGTCCAGAGCCTGTGCTCCGCAACCGGACAGGCCACAACAGTGAGAGGCCCGCGTACCGCAAAAAAAAAAAAAAAAACCAAAAAACACCTTTAGGTGATTTGTCTTTCCCCTAAAAGCCTTATTCAATTTTCCATTAATGTATCAAAACTTCATACAGAAACATTCTTTGAAAAAAAGATAAATGAGTCCTACAATGTATTTGGTTTCAACATAGGAAAAAGAAAATGACAGGGGAAATAGGTTTTGGATATTTCTCAAGCAAAAGTGTCTCTATTTATAGCAGCAGCCCAGCACCCAATACAGATAACAACCATTTCACCAGGTGGCTGAATAACTGCTATTCAGTGCCCACTGGGCATGAAAAGGCTACACTAGATACCTGAGGAGATACAGAGGGAAAAACGTCCACAGGATCCTTGCCCTTAAGGAGTTTAAAGTTTAAAAGGGAAAAGGGCAGGCTTATGTGGGGGAGAAATACATACATACACACACACACACACACATACACACACACATATGTAAGAAAATAACCATCTCTTCAGAATTATATAAATTCCACTTCTGATGGTTTGTAGAAGATATTATGATGGGGCTTACTCTGGTCAAAGGAAAGTAAGAAAAATGACCTCTTTTTGTGATATCCTTAAAAAATTAACTTCTTACAGTGATATTCTTACATGAGTAAGGACAAATACAAATTAAAAATAAGAGGCTTAATTCTTCCCATTGAAAATACCGGAAGAGATTTCCCTCCCCTTTTTGGCTTTGGGCATTTACTTTAGAAAATGTTCTAATTATAAGTACTTTAACTGTATATTAATTGTTTTGAAAACTCATAGGCCTCTAGGCAGCTTTATAACCCAGGAATGTTTTCTCCAAAGATCAGAGAGCCATTTGTTTGAAATGTAAATATCAAGGGAGATAGCACCCTTGTCTGCCAGTTTCTGGGGGAGAGTAGGAGCCTACCTTTGGTTGGTGCCTTACTCTAAGTTGTCAAATTATCTCCTTATACCTATAAAGGTATAGGACATGTTCCTCCCCCTGGATAAATCCAATTAAGCTAACACAGATGGTCACTCCAATTACCAGGTTAAGTCAGGATGACACATTGTGCTGTCAAATCCTCTTCCTTGAGGACCAGTTATGGTTTAACTTCAAAACATGCATGTAATTTACTATCTGCTTGGCTGTCTAAAAGGGTGAGATTTCTTTGTCTTTGCAGTCTCTTGGAGGATTGCCTGTGATGTGCATCATACTCTGGTTTAATGCTTATTCAGTAATAAAACTGTTTTCTTTTTCTACTCTCTACCTGTGTGGAAAGAATATCTGAGTTGGAAGATTTTTTAAATTCAATTTCCTCAACATGTCAGTTAATGGAATTCCTGCTTTCTAAAGTCTAGCAAGAGAACTTAGAAACACCAAACAAGGTTAACTTCCCTAAACTGGGGTAGACAAAAGCATAAAAAAAATTTTTAATAGCCTTTCATATTGTATTTGTGTTTTAATTGTCCTATTTTTAACTATACCCCAGTAGACAAAGCTATTATGATTTTAGTGTCATGGGGATGCATTTGTAAAGACAGCTAAACCACCAAAAAGAGAAAGTAAGGAAGACAGAAAAGGAAGGAAGGAAGGAAGGAAGGAAGGAAGGAAGGAAGGAAGGAAGGAAGGGAGAGAGGGAGGGAGGGAGGAGGGAGGGAGGGAAGGAGGGAAAGAGGAAAGGTTGGCTTTGGGAAAGTAAAGGGCTAAATGCTAAATTCCAATTTCACTTGGTTTGTAACTGCCAAGAGATCACAGTATCTCTCTCCATCTTGAAAGAGAAGATAACATTATCTACTCCACAGTTTATTTTGTTACATAAATATACAAAGGTCAGTCTCTCCAGTAACCCCTTCTGGATACCTCATTCCAATCACAGCCTTCTCTTTCAAAAATAACCACTGTGCTAACATTTATAGTAATTACTTCCTTGATCTCCTTTCTGCTTTTTATCACCCAAGTATGCATCCTTAGACATTACAGTTTCATCTTGCCCATTTAAAAAAGAAGTATGTCTTTTAGGTTTCTTGTAATCTATAGTTGTCCCCTCCATCTCTTTCTTCCAGGTTTCTGTTAAAAAATAAAGGCCTTTTAACCTGCAGGTTTTCCCACAGTCTGGATTTTTAAAAAAATATTATAAACTCTTTAACATGCTCTATGTCCATTGTGTTTCCTGCTTGATCAGACTCAAGCTTAATTCCTTTGACAAGAATGAAGATGGGGTCATTTCTTTAATCAGAAAGCAGATAAGGCCTAGTTTTCTTTCCTTTTGTGATGTTAACAGCCATTGATGCTCATTACAGATTCATTTTTTTTATTCACTGGAAGGGCAAAATAGTGGTATTTGCATTCTATCATTTTGTTTTAAGTTACTAACTGAAATGATTTTATAAGGAGACCTTTTTCTTATAAAGAGAAGCAATCCTTTTTTAGCTACCCAGAGTTATAAAAATACGGAAAGAGGAAAATAAGTGTTTGACATTTTCTTGTTATTTGCTAGTTTACAAGAAAATGAACTGGTCCCCTCTCATCCTGAAAAGGTAACAGACTGGCTTTTTAAAATTCTGAACTCATGAATTTCAACATATTGTGTAGGTTTTAATACAATGAAATTGGTATCTTCATCGAAGCCCAAGTTGTTCCATCTTTAAATTGGTTCCTGGGTCCTTTTGACATTATCTTTAGAGTGTTGATAGATTCCTTGCTGTCTGATGTGGCAGGATGCTCCACACTTATCTTCTACATTTTCTGCCCCAGACCCAGGATCAACTGCTCCCCAGGAAGCACTGGTTTCTTTTAGCAGGAAATGGCATTTCAAGCCTGCGAAACTGAGTAGTAAGGATGATTACTAGGGGGTTGTCATTATATCTAAACCTGTTTGGTAGACAGACTGAGAAATACACACATACACACAATACATATATAGCTATTCGTATACACATTAAATTTTAAAATATAAGTCATCTCATGAGTTTATTCTGCTATTTCCAATTTGTGTACACGGCTTTACTGAACTTTTTCTATATTATATCTGTATCTTTTTCTACACTGAGAATCTTGATTCCCATAATTACATGACATGAAAGAGCTGGAATATCCCATAATGTCTCATTTGCTTTATCCAATACTATACATAGAATACATATGTGGTGTGCTCTATCCAATACTATACGCAGAATACATATGTGGTAGTTAACAGTACACATGTAACTAATTTTTTCCACAATGAAAATGCTTTCAAAGACACGGGGATAGAATTAGAGCAGTCTATCATTTGTCATTTGCATTATCCTATAGTATACAAATAGTAGTGTGACTGTCACAATATTATCATCACCAATTTAATCTTGAACAGAGTTATTTTTGGTATATGTTATCCCTATTCTCCCTATTTTTAAAAAATTTAATGGTTATTCTATATCTACATTGACAAATATACAGCCATAAATATGTGTTCACTCTCTTTTAGTTATAATTTTTTAATTAATTTATTTATTATTCATTTATTTATTATTATTTTTGGCTGCATTGGGTCTTCGTTGCTGTGCGCGGGCTTTCTCTAGTTGCGGCGAGCGGGCGCTACTCTTCATTGCAGTGCGCAGGCTTCTCATTGCCATGGCTTCTCTTGTTGTGGAGCACGGGGGGCTCTAGTCAGGTGGGCTTCAGTAGTTGTAAATCGGGGCTCTAGAGCACAGGTTCAGTCGTTGTGGCGCACGGGCTGAGTTGCTCCGTGGCATGTGGGATCTTCCTGGACCAGGGCTTGAACCCGTGTCCCCTGCATTGGCAGGTGGGTTCTTAACCACTGCACCACCAGGGAAGCCCTCTTTTAGTTATAACTTAATCTTAGTTCTATAGGTAAGTATATATTTAATGTTCACCACTATTTTTTTTAATAATAACTATTTTTTTCAAAAATTTATTATTTATTTATTTTTGTCTGCGTTGGGTCTTAGTTTCAAGACACAGGATCTCCACTGAAGCATGCAGTATCTTTCATTGTGGCACGTGGTCTCTTTGTTGTGGTGTGTGGGCTTCTCTCTAGTTGTGGCCTGCAGGCTCCAGGGCACATGGGATCAGTAGTTATGGGGTACAGGCTTAGTTGCCCTGCAGCCTGTGGGATCTTAGTTCCCTGACCAGGGATTGAACCTGTGTCCCCTGAATTGGAAAGATAGATTCTTTATCACTGGATCACCAGGGAAGTCCCTATAATAACTTTATTTATTTTTTTTGACTTTTTGAATTTTATTTTTGATACAGCAGGTTCTTATTAGTTATCTCTTTTATACACTCCCAATCTCCCAACTCATCACACCACCACCACCACCACTACTTCTTAATATCAGTCTTTCTCTGGGCATTTTGCTTATATGAAACTTTCCTCCAGATCTCAGTAAGAAATATTCCCTTAGTTCTTACATTTTGATAAATATTCTTTATGACTTTTATACTCGAACATAAGTTTTACTGGATAAAATATCTTTGGCTCACATCTTTATTTCCCTGAATATTTTAAATGTTACTCTACATTTTTTTTGGTAAGAAACCTTTGCTGTTAAGATTTTTGATAGTAATCCAATTTAATTTTCCCTTTAAGTCATATACTTCTTTTCCCCTAGATGCCCAAAGAAATTTTCACTTTTAAACTTCATACTTTTATTAGAAAATTTTGATTTTGGATATACAAGATCATAATTTTCAGGGACAAAGCCTATTGTTTAAATATATATCTTCAAGGTTTTTTTCCAACATTTTCTTGAATTATAATGCTTATAATTTATGCTTTTCCTCTGTTTTGGTTCACTTTTCAGGCATTCCTGTCATCTATAGGATAAATCTTCTTTTCCTACCTGTAATCTTTTTTGACTTCTAATTTTCTAAAAGAATGTTCTTCTGCACCTTATTCTAATTTTTTTTTTTTTTTTTTTGCAGTACGCGGGCCTCTCACTGTTGTGGCCTCTCCCGTTGCAGAGCACAGGCTCCGGACACGCAGGCTCAGCGGCCATGGCTCACGGGCCCAGCCGCTCCGCGGCATGTGGGATCTTCCCGGACCGGGGCACGAACCCGTGTCCCCTGCATCGGCAGGCGGACTCTCAACTCTCAACCACTGGGCCACCAGGGAAGCCCTCTAATTTTTAATATAATAATTTTGTACATTACTATTCTGTTGCTCATTACTTTTGCCCTCATTACTTTTCTGTTGCTCATTTTTATGTTAGTTTCCTTAAAACTTTTAGGAGGAAGCTTACTCTAGAATGATTTCCTAACTTCACAGAGCTCCCTCTTCTGTTGTTTTTGAGTAGTGTGACACATATGGTGGCTTGCTTTCTGAAATTTCATAGTTCTACCTCCTGACTTTCATCTAGACTTTTTTTTTTTAACTCCACTGTTTCTGTCCAGTTCTGTGTTGATTCCACTCCCAGTAGTTTCTTTTCAGTGTGGGGCACTGCTGGAGAAGAGTGCTCTGATGGCTCAATTTTGAGAGTTCACTAAATCTAAACCATTCCAGTCCCTCCAGATCATCTTACTGTGTGCCACTTGCACTCACTTGCGATTGGAGTGGGTAAAACCCCATCTTTCTCTCTTTTTTTTTTTTTTTTTTTTTAGCAGCTATTCTCAGATTGATCCACTGTCCCTTCCACGTAGTACCTCCGACTCTCTGGGGGTTCTCCTACTATAGGTCTTCAGTCTTCCCACTGGTTCTCTCTATTTCTTGCTGCACAGATGTTCATACCATACACATCTTGTGGCTACTGGTATCTTATCCACACCTGCTTGTAACTCCCTTGTAAATGCTATCCACAGGTTTTTGCTTTTGCTATCTAGTCACTCTATCATTTAATATGGGTATTTGATAAGATACAAAAGTATGCTTCCACTATTACCCTGTTTTCCTAGAATTCCACACTGTAGGCTTTCATTATGTGTTGAATCAGACTTAATTGAATAACAAAATGAATGAGAAGTTAGGAAAATTCTCTGTAAGCCATAAATTTTTAAGAGATACTAGCATAAATTATACATTATTTATGCAAATACACACATGTTGATATATTGTATGGCATAAGAGAAAATAGGACATATGGGGAAGAGATAGAAATGTGATTGTCATTTCTTTCATGAATTTTATAAGGAAGAATTGGTAGATGTTTATAGAAGTCATTGTTAGTCAGATCAAAGGATAGAATCTCTGCCATTAGCTTCACTCCCCTTTACTCTGGTTTTGTGTATTCAAAATCATACTAGCTTAATGGAAAAACTAAAAGACATTGATTTAGTCATAGACAAGGATCAACTGTTCTCATTAGCCAGCATTCAAGGCCATTCATTAACTGTCAACCTGATCTTATCATTAAGTCTTACAAATTGCCTGACTACCCATTGGTCTCACCTTCAAAGGAAACACTCTGAGACTTATTCTCCTTTGATTTGCACATTGAAAATTCCCCCTCTTTTCCTGGGGTCAGCTTATATAGTTCTGTAGAAAGATCCCGCAAATGAGCACCAGTTCATTAAAGGATCAGCCTCATGAATTAAAATCAATGAGAATAAATATCAAGTGAAAAAAACACATTTTGGTAGAAATAACCTGCATTAAAAGAAATGGTGCTAAAAGCTCTTCCAACATTGATCAATTACCTTCTAGCATTTACTATTACAGATAGGATATCCGATGCTGGTCTGGCTATCTATTTCTGTGACTGAGACCTCCCCCCTTTTCTCTTCATGGTTTTCTTTTCTGTGAGGGCAGGTAGCACATACATCAAAAAGTATGAGGTGTGGAATCACCCAGACATTATTTAGTGTCTCACTAAATAAAAAGTCACTTAGAAGTTGTGGGACCCAAGGGAACTTACTTAATCTCTTTAATCCTTAATTTTCTCATCAAGAAAATGGTCATAATAACAGTACCTAACATTTGGAAAGTTATGAAGTTCAGTGCTCTGATGTGGTTAAAGCAGTTAGTAGCAAGCATTTAGAAGAGATCACCTATTAGAATGCTTTATTATTATCATTACTATTAGCTTTAATCTTTAGAATTCAGAAATTTCTCTAGGAAATATCTAGGTACAGATCTCTTTAGTAACCATGAATAGTTTGGCAAAACCTTACATTTGTACTTATCAGAGTATTTTTCACATTTTATTGGCATAATATTCTTACTTATCTATAGTTATGAAAGAACTGAATGCTCTAGGAAGGCAGGGATTTTATCTACCTTGTTAACTATTACAATTTATACCTAGCACAGTACCCTACAGACACTCATTGAATGTGTTGAATAAATGGGAAAATGAATTAACAATTTATTTTCTCAAATATCTAGCTATGAGAAAGGAAATGCCTGAATAACAAATGGGGAATCACTATAGCTCATCTGTAAGTTGTTAAGACACAAAATTCAACTGAGTACATTTGAAGAACTAATTGCCTGTATTCAACGATTCATAATCAGGCAGCATCTCATGTAGCAAATCGAAAAGAGGTCCAAGGAGCTGTACAAAATAGAAGACTTTTATAAGCAAAAGGAGGTGGGGCAAGGAAGTTATTCTAGCAAAGAGTTAATTGTTTCAGGCAAGATCATCTTCCTTTGGGGAAAGGTCAGGACATATCAGGCAGATTACCTCACTAGTGTTGACTGGGTAATTCCAGACTGACTAGTTAAAGGTCACATTCCTGGGAGAGGCTACAATTGTTAACTACCTTAGGTATTAGGTCTTAGTTCACTAATGTGGGACTTAGCACAAGTGACTCCATTTTGGGCCCATCGTCATTTCTTTTTTTAACAATAATAATAAATCGGCAGCTGGTTTATACATCTTGTCTTGTAAGGTTGATTATTGTAAGTAACCTTGTTTTGGTCTCCTTTGAGTAACTGATAAAATCCAGCTCTTCATCCTGTAAAATCCAGTCGTATCCCTGTCTCAAGGAATGCATTCATAGAGACATGCCTCTGGAGGCACTGCCTGAGCAGTTCTCTGGCTTTCTTCCTTCTGACATCTTTACTATTAGCTGAACCTCTTTTGAAAATCAGTCCTCTCAGGCAAGAAACTCTGTAGCTATCCACTGAAGACCAGTTGCATGTATGTAGCATCAGCATCACTTTGGGCTACTTATGAGCACACATGAATAAGCAGTAAAATGAGACCACAGTTTAGCAGTTCTTCAGGAAATGAATGGGAAACCATGCTCCAGGCAGTTACTAATATTACTAAATGGCCCTTGAAAATCACCCATTGGAACTGAGAGCATACCCTATTTCTTCTATGCCTTGCATTTTCTTTAACTCTCATTTTTTTAGACAGTACTATACCCTTTCTTGCTTAGGAGTGATAGGCTTTGTAAGCTAGGCAGAAGTATACTGGATACACCCTGCCAGATGATACTGTATAAAAAGCTGACTTCAAAACTGCATGCCACAGAGATAAATACAAATAGTCAAGGACGAGTTCTGAGGCTTAAATAGTTAAGTAATATGCTTATGATGGTAGTATTATTAATCTATAAGGTAAACTTGGACCTTTTTAATCCAATTCACTCACAATGGCATGTCACTGAAATGGAGCTGGGATTCAAACCTCTTGTTTTTAAACTCCTTTTACAATATCATGTTGCCTTCAGAGAGGAGTGTGCAAATGCTATAAAAATAATAATAATAATAATAGTGATAGTAATAAAAAAGTTGAATGCTCAGTTATGTTAAACATAAGGATAAAGCAACAAAACCGACCTACATACAAAGATGTAGTATTTGAAGGATAGCTATTTGTATAGGATGAGGGGATATTGTACATTGCTTATACAGGAAAAGAGAGATCAGTGTGATGATGATGATGATGATTTTTGCTGCTAATGTGGTGAAATTTCAACATTTTCCTATTTAATGGAGGGATGCACACCAATTAATTCCTTCCAAATCCCACTGACAGAAGCCTGCATCTCCAAGCTCTTAGGTTTATCCATTATTCATGCGACATGTTTGTACAATATTATTGATCATTCACTGTTTGGCCAAATAGTAAGATGATATTTTGTTCTCAATGAAAACCCATGGCAAATCCTTGAAGTACCAAAATTGGATTCTGGAGGGGAATACATAGAGGGCAATTTAACTAGGGAGAGGGTCAAATATGAAGAAATGAAAAGCTCCTTATGTTAAATGTAGATGTTTTTCAGTCATCAAGAATCCTGTGGAACTCAGACTATACCTGGGGGCAAATCTATGGATAATTATTTATTTAAAAGAAAACTCAGTTTATCTTAAAAATTACAAAATGATATAATAACCATGTAATGGATACTTTTGTAAATATAAGTGAGCTTAAACTTTTCGATAGGTTAAAAGAAATTTTATGTGTGTGAACCAAATATCACTTCAGTTTATTTATATATAATTTAATTTAATATATATTATCTTACTTTTTGTAAAGCCAAAACTTAAAACATTTTAAGTAGCTGTGAGCTTGCTCTTTCTATATTTATTTTGATAATAGAATATATGAGCTGTATAGCAAGAACAACTTCCTTTTCGCATAAAGGTTTTCTATACAACATAAATATCTAAACTATGATAGAATAAGTTTGAATAAGTCTTCCTAAAACAATTTTCTGAATAGAAAAAAAAGGTGGATTCCTCCTGAAATGAAATACACATTTTTTTTTTTTTTTTTTTTTTTTTTTCTGTACGCGGGCCTCTCACTGCTGTGGCCTCCCCCGTTGTGGAGCACAGGCTCCAGACGCGCAGGCTCAGCGGCCTTGGCTCACAGGCCCAGCCACTCCACGGCATGTGGGATCTTCCCGGACCGAGGCACGAACCCGTGTCCCCTGCATCGGCAGGCGGACTCTCAACCACTGTGCCACCAGGGAAGCCCCACATTTTGTATTTTTTGTTAGTTGAATTTGTTTGGCCAAATGACAAGCGGTATGCCACAAAAATATCATGCTTGTTTCCAGAGCAAAAATTAGGATTTCTTCCTATACGTACACACACATATATAGGCATTATATATATATATATATATATATATATATATATATATATATATACACACATATATATTATAGAAAAATGAGAATGGTGTATTTCCTTGATTTATAAGTGATATTGACGTGTATGTTTAAAAAGACAAATGTTCAGAGTTCAGTAATTCTAAAGTAAAATAAAGCAGAACAATTAAAATTTCCTAGAGGTCACTAAAACCAGACTACAGATTGAATGACCGCATTTCTGCTAAATCCGCAGAGGGAGCATAGTTAATCTGTGATCTAATATGCAGTGATAAAGAGCCAAAATAAACTCTATTTTCATGAATATCCAAATTATAACATGGAGCATTGCAAAATTCAAACTTAAAATCAGGAAAGAATCAACAAAACAGTGGGGTTTTCAAATAAAGTTAATAAAAAAAGAAAATTAATGTTTCCCCTATGTATAACAGCTGTGTTTATTCATTCAGAATGAAGCCACTGGCTCTTAACCTTTGCTCTTTATGTGTTTTGCGTTTCAAGACCACATAGGAGTAAAGTGTGACTAAGCAAATTATTTGTGAACGCTTTTTTCGTACGCCTGGGAACAAACATGTTAATTGGGTTGTTGCTTCCCAGCATTACACAGCTGTACCATCACTTGATTTTGAGGAAGCAGTGGCTTAGTTCCTTCAGACAGGAATCATTTCCATTCATGTATATCACTACTATGTGTGCCAGGTTTCACAGCCCAAAGAATAGTGGAAACATCTGCACTTAGTTTCTGGATCCTTAGAATTAATGACCTTCATCATAGTTTCCTAAATGGCATTCTAGCCTCTTTAAATACTAAGTAGAACTCAAGAGATATAGGTCTTTGGTCAGTTATGTCCTAGGTGCCATGGGGAAGGACACAGATCTCTTTCAGCATCAGATACCCTGAGCCTTAAATGAGATAACTGGACTATGCAGTCTCAAATATCTTAAGTCTAATGTTCTCCCGAGAAGAAGAATTGCATGATTGAGTTCTTCTAAGAACTATTAAAGAAATAATTTTCATGATTGATAACAACTGGTACCTCCAAGCTTATTCTCCATATAAAGATATTGGCCATTCTGAAATTTTATGAAATTTTGCAATATTTCATATATTGGGGAAAGAACTTTTTAAAAAATCCTGATTGGTTACACCATTAAAGTCTACTAGTGATTTCTTTAAAGAGCAAAAGGAAAAAAATTGAAACAGCATATATCTCTAATTTTGCTTCAAAATCCAGAAGAATATTTGAGATGCTTGAGAAAGGGAATCAGCAATCACTTTGTCACCAGCACCCGGCTTGCAGGAAGCACTCAGGGAGTAGGTGTTTGATGGATCCACCAAATGAATAGTCAGCTTGTTTATTAATGACCTGATGATGACCATAGTTTGGGATTCTGAAGAAGTCAATTTATGAAATCTTTTTGTTATAGGTCAAAATCTACCCATGAATGAGCCCCTAGCTTTTGTGGAGAAGTGAGCTGTTGTAGTCCTTATGGTAAGAAAGTGCCCACCATAGGGGGAAAAGGGAGAGAAGGTAGTGAAAAGGAGGCTATCATGATTTCTTCTCCCTCCTTCTCTTTTTGCCTCTTACATTGTATGTACTAGCCTGCAAATCAAATTAAGAAAATATTTTATGCAAATTTTGAATTAAAGTAATTGACCCCAAATTTTAACATTGAGAAATAGTCTCTTAATAGCCCTGCCTTTCCTATAGAATTATTGAGAAAACTAAATAATGGGTGGAAATTTCAAAAAGGCCAAGAGGATAGTTATTCATATTCAGTATTCAAATGTTACTAAGTTGACCAGTAGCTGTAATTTTTCCATAGATTATTTACATCTTCTCAAAAGGAAAAAATGTATAAGGAGATATTTTAAGCACGTGAGTCTCCTGAACCACTTTCCTTCCATACGCTTTCCCTTCCTCTAGACATTCCACAAAAATTATTAAGGGCCTGACGTGCTACGTACCATGTTAGGCTCAGGGAATGCAATGATGAGATAAACAGACACTGTCCTGCACTCACAGAGGTTACTGTATATGAGAGAAGATTATCAATGAAGTAAATAAGCAATAATGATGAAATGTGATTCATGATAGGATAGGGAAGTATAGAGACCCCAGTAGCCCGAGTAACACAGATGCCTCTTCCCTTTTCTGTCAATTTGTCATATAGAAGTTACTCAATAAATATGTATTGAATTACACATGTGAGCAGCTGAGACTGAATGAAAACAATCATCCTGGAAGAAGAAAGGGAAGCAGATAGTTTAAATACTTTTTAAAATGCTGATAGCTTCACAGATTGCCAAGTACCTTGGTGAAAGGGCCCTATTGCAAGATACTCAACCACCAATCTCTGCTCACAGGAACTAAAATCTCTACAGCACTTTGTGAGTTGTTGAAAGATGGAGCAAGTGCTCAAGAGAGATGAGAAGATCCGGTACAGGAAAAACAAAATTTACTTCAGCCCAAGCTGTGCAGCAGTGAGGTAGCTTTTGCCCGTAAGTTCTCCAAAAATATACATTTTGGTTTCATTATTTCAATATGAGGAAGTCACAGGCAAAGGGTGCCCTACTTTGGAAAAATAGGTGTATAGGCACACACAGCGTATGATCTCACACAAAATTTTTTTTTTTTTTCTTTTTTTGGTCTAAAGACAGAAAATAGGACAGGGAAAATCTCATGAAATGGTACGGGGATTTGTTGGAAATTTGTGATCCATCCTGTCTGGGTTGCTTTCATTAAGTCTTGTCCATAACTGTGCTTGCTCTGATAAACTGACAAAACAAGTAACTTCCACACGTAGGATGGTTCATAAATTCAAGGTATTCAATGCATGTTTATTTTAAAATCCTGATTTATCTCTTTCTGACAGCACACCCCACAATTCCATCTGGCTTCTTGCTACATTAGAGAGCAATCATGAATGTCAAGTTTTGATGGGCACCAGGAGGACCATTCTCCATAGTCCACAGTCCATGTGGGTCTTTCTGATATGATTGATTGTGGCACAGAGCCATTCTTCATATAAAGGTTAATTGCTTCAGCAATTATCTATTACTGAATGGTTGAGTGTTACTCCACATTTTTGATTCCTACTTAAGCAAGCAGTTCCTATGTTAGGTTAGTTTATTTCCCCCCTCTCTTTTTAACTAGTATATATTCATTTTATTTTTATCTTTTATATTTAGGGAAAATGTTTCCTCTTGCCAATCTAGGTGAGATTTGAGCAAGGCCTTCATAAGTCATAAAGAACAGGATGGATGGACTAAATAATTTATGTGAGTTTTTCTCTCATCAGTAACTCAGAGAAAATATTCTTATGGCAAGGTTACAAATCACTGTGGTCAAGGAAACAAGGGAAATGTTGTATGGCTTGTTGTCAGCTCTATCCTTTAATGCTGACACCACTCTGATTGATCCAACACTATAAGGTTATCGTCCAAATTTAATTCTCTTAAAAGAGCCATTGAGTTGGACTAGATCCTGATGAAGTGCAAGAAGTTAAGCAAAACTAGAGAACTGCATACAAATTATTTTCAGCTCATTTAGAAAGGCCAGAGTGTGAGCGCAGGGGCAAACTTACTTTTGAAAAGAGAAAAGATGCCTTTTACATAAGACTGCTCTTGATGAAGTACCTTAGGGCCAAGGTTAGAATTTTTCAACTTGCTTTGCAAAAACAAAACACAACAAAATGTCTCTGTGTTCTCTTGAAGTAACTCTTCGGTAGCTATAAAAGGAATTTTTAATTTACCATTTTCCTATGAAGTGGCTTTGAGCTAGAAGAAGCATCTGTTGAGAACTTAGGAATATTACATTTAAAAAGAATGAATACAATAAAGCTTTAGATTCAGAAGGTATTAAATATTTGCATCTAGACAATCTATAGCTGTGCATGGAAGAGGAAAATAAAAGTTACTTCCACTCACATTCACACAGGAGAACAGACAAAACAGGAACAACAGAACCCAGTTCTCCCATCATTAAATACTTGACTATATGATCTTTTAAATATGCTTGTGCTTTAAAACTTAAAAAAAGCTGCCAATGAATCTGTTGTATAACATTACTTAGTTCACAAAGCTAAAGAAATCTATCAGTTTTACCAGAATTCAGGCAAGAGAACATCTAGCTACCTTTCAGCAACTTAGGAAAAAAATCTGTTTAATTATTTTCTTTTAATATGTAGTTGCCACTGGAAAAGTGCAAAGCACTGCATTATTAACTATCATACATTTCCGTGATAGATGAACATTTTTATCTTTGGCAACTTTTTACATAATTTATATAGTTGGGGTCTGGTTCCTCCCAAATTCCTTCTCCCACCTGGTCTCCTGTGGCAGGTCAACAATCAATTTTTGCTCACAGCCTTGTTATTTTGACGTAGTTAAGAATGCAAAACATCTGGGGCTATTGATGAGTTCATATATTGCAAAGCAATGGGTTTTCCCCTGAGGAGGTTTTTTTCATTATTTATAAAATATGAATCACTTGTTCTGAAAGGATAGAGCACCAGTTATTTAACTTCAAGATACTGAGTATATAAACCAGAGCACCTTCCACTGTGCCGCCACATTCACGGTTAAAGTAAGAGTACGCAGTATCAACTGTCAAAGTCAACTGTGTGGATCTTAGAATGCATTTCAGAACTACTGAATGTAGGCCACAGTTTTTGCTCACTGCTTTTTCTTAAATTTCATAGGAAGATGTTTCTAATGTACATATTGTTTTCACCCCCCGAAATGCTTTCAACACTGCAAATCTACCTGGCACCTGGATGCAGTGACACTTTAACCTAATGCTGATTCACAACATAGAAACACTGTATTATTTTACCTTTACCTCCTCCCTCTCACTTATGCATTATTTACACAGAAAATTCAAGGCAAAACATGATTTTACAGCTCTTGTTCTTTTCTCTAAAACCACTAAAACAAAACCTTCTGTCAGCTAATCTCATACTCATAACTTTGAACTCATTGTTTTGTTCCATACGCATAGCTTAATTCAGATGGAACATTATGGAAAATGGTCTTAAACGATTCATAGTTTTTTTATAAAAAAGTAAACTTTGGTATTTTGATAAAGGTGCTCAGTATAAATTAAAAGGGAGACTTATTTTTCTTTTTTTAAAAAAGCTAAAGTTGCCACTGAAATCAAGGAACTTGCCTCTGTCCTCTGCCTTGTTCAAATCCAAAATATGATGCAATACCAGTTAAGGTGTCACATGTGTTCAATACTGTATGCAATTGATATTTAAAATAGGTCATTTTGTGAGTGAATATCTTTGTGTTGTTCCATAGGTCATTTTGTGAGTGAATATCTTTGTGTTGATCCAATGAATAGCTTAGAGGCAGAGAAGTAAAGTTTACAAGGTGGATTTTGAGTTTATATTAGACATAAATGTCTAGAAATTGGAATTGTTTAGCATTATGTGCCTACTCCCTACAAACTAAAGTGATTAAAAGAAAAGCTAAAAAATGTCAGCATCGTGAAAGAGGGAGACAGGAACATCTCCTAAGGTCCTTTTTAGCTCTTACTATCTGCATTTCTCATTAGCACATTTAGCTCAATTTTCTTTCTCTTCTCTTGGTTTCTCCAGCTCTTTCTTCTTCAGAGCTCTGTCACAGGCCATCTGCTCCCTTGTGTTACTCGTATTACAGTTACAGGTGATTAGCTTCAGGTTATTTTTACTTTTATGTAATCACTGTGTGCAACATATAAACTGTGTATATTTCTTCCTAGTTCTACTCTTCCTTACTCCTGTGTGGCGGGCCATTTGACCAATAATGATGCACATGAACAGAGTCAAGGGTTCTGTGAAGGAGGTGCTGGAATTTTCAAATATGACCTTATTATTATTATTATATGTATACATTTGAGGTGATACTGGGGATGGATTAGTTGTTGTTTCCTTGAAATTTTGAAGGAAATCAGTAGAAAAATAACATTAATAAATATATTTTCAAAAATCTAATTTTTAAGGTAATAGTAATTAGATTTGAATATGTGTATGTGTTTACATAGCAAGAGTCATAGGATGGCTAATCTAGAAAGGACCTTAGAAGGCTTTTATTTCAGCCCTATAATTTTATACATGAGGATACTGAGATCCACGGAGGGGTTTGACCTTACTCTATGTAACAGACAGAGTTGGAAAGAAAGCTGACTCTAGAGCCGATTTATTTCTCTTAATCTCTATCCCATTATAGTCTGGGTTGGAAAAACATAAATTGAAAATGCTCTGACAGAAGCTGGACAACCAGATGATGGGTTCTTATAGGACTGTAAATGGAATCCCAGCACAGGTTGGAAGGTTAGACTCCTATAGAATCTCCAAGGTGTACATTCCAATTCCAAGATTTTATTCATCTACATTTGGAAATAAATCGTGATTAAGAGGAAGAAAGAGATGAAAAAGTTCCATAAAGGTAGCATGCTGAAATTTCTGAAGCTCTTTATTCAAATAAGAGCAAAACAAAATCATTAATTTTCCATCTCTACATTTGGCAATATTCCGTACTTAGAAAAATAAACCATCAACCCTCCCTATACTCCATTATCTCTTAAAATTTTACATGTTATTAAACAATTGGTAAGGTAAGAGGTATGAAGTGGACTCCATGGCACTGGCATAATATGGCTGCAAGAATATAGGTTGCCAAAAATCACTTCCATTCAATTGATGAAGCAAAGGAACAAGAGGTCTGCCTACAAAAGTAGCATCTGGCAGGCATTCAGGGAAATTAGCAACAAAAGAAAAAAAAAAAAAAAACCACTTAATCCCCTGCTATTAAAAAACAAGATTAAAAGTATTACACTATAAATGAAAACCTCAATACCACTTATTGGCAACATTAGGAACACTTTCAATTATGTTTAGAATCAAATGTGATTGCCAAACATTTTCAAATACCAAGGTTGAACTACCTGAGAGGGAATTTGAGTATCTTTACAGTAATTTGTAGGCATATTATAGATTCTTGAATGTTGAAGTGGGGTAGAATTGATAATTTCCTACCTGATTCCCTAATTTCCCTAGCTACCTCGTATACCACTAATTCCTAAAAGTCCAGTTTGCAGGCCAAATCTTACAACCTTTATCCAATGGCATTAATGAATGAAATACTTCAGTTGTGAACCTTGAAGTGACTCTTCAACGGGGGTCAGAATGACCACAGAATCCAGGTGTCCCTGGTTCAATTGTGAAAAGAGATGAAGAAGCAGAAATTTTTATTAGAAGCTCAATATGAGACTGAATGTGGAATGAAAATAGGAAAGAGCCTTTCTTCTCCAGAAACCAAGATGTCAATAATGTCCTTCCTTCATTCAATATACATTATCTGATCATCTACTATACACCATGTACTGTCTTAAGTACTGAGGATAAAAGAGGTTGGCCTATGACCAAAAGGTAATGACAGTGTATACAGTCTAGACCCAGAGGAAGAGCAGCAGGATAAAAAGAAATGATAACAAGAATATAAGAGGGAATGTGCATCAGTATGTGAAAAGTTAACTGTTTAATGTGATAGTAGGTCTCACATTACTGTTTATAATTTGTACCAAGAAATGTGACAAATTCTGAATTCTGGTATACAAAAGTAAAATGTGTGATGTGAAACTCTCTTCTTTTTATCTTTCCCACAATGAAGAATTTGTTCCTGATGTGAAAGCCATCCTAGCAGCATGGGAGTTAATTTAGACCAATTAATGACAACAGTCCATTCTTCTGCCTGCAACTTCAAAAAGTATAATATGAGAACAATTCAACTTATGGTGTTCAACTTTAGATTTGTTGGCAGGTGTTGTCATTACATACTGAGAGAAACATATCTGTATATACTTGGCCTCTAACCAGACAATTGCTAAAATGTGGTATATATAAAGCACTATGGGAACACAAACCCCATGGCAAACACTCTCCCTAGAGGGCATTTTGAAATCTTCACAGAGAAAGTAACATTTGAACTGGGTGTGGATAAGTGGGATTTCATACGGCAGAAAAGAAAGCACTGGGCATTCCAGATGGAACCACAGGTACAGAATCAATGTGAAGAAGAAAGGATTACTTGAAAAATGCATTCTCTTTCACACTGTAACTGCAGAGGCAACTCCTGTTCCCAGTTTCTTGTAAGGAGAGACTGGCATTTCTTCATATTTTTGTTTAATTTATCAAGTACAAATCTGTACAAATTTATCAAGGACCTATCACATACCAAGTAATATGTTAGATTTTAAAGAAGACAAAAGAAATGTTGGCCATGCATTTCCTATCAAGAAGCAAGCCATTTAAATGTAGAGAGAAGTTCTGGTGCAATGGAAAGATTATAGGCTTTGGAATTAGAGGGAAATCAGATTGAGTCCCACTTCAGCTACTTCCTGGCCGTATGACCCTGTGTTAGTAATTTCAAAGACAAGACTTAACTTCCTTATCAATACAATAGGCATCTCAAAATTTAACATTTCATGGTTGTTGTGGAGATAAGAGTAAAATGGTATAGAATGTTTGGCACATAGTTGATACTGAAAAACAAATAAACAAAAACAAAGCAACACCAAAAACTGCCCCCTATTCTAATCATTCTCAGGAAAGAATTGAATAATAGCATAAGATGGTACATAATTCTCCAATAAAGATGTTAAAAAAATATTTAAATATATGTACCACACACTTCCAACTCTACTTTTCAATAACTCTAATTTATTCAGTGTTCTTTCTGTAATGTGGTCTGTCACATATAACAGTGAAAAGTCCTCCAGAAAACTACAAAGGACCAAGTAAACTAAATAGGAAAAAATGAAGAGATGAAAATAACATAATGGAGAAGAGTCTGATCCAAGATTTTGAGAAGATAAAAGATGCTAAGAAAATACGAGGTGATAGAAAATTAAGTGGTCTACAAAATTTAAGGAGACCAATAGGGATCTCTTGACAGAGGCATAATCATTTAGAAAACATGTCGAAATAGCTCAAAAAACAAAAACTACCTCCTTGATATTTGGACTTTCAATATGAGGACTCAGGTCATTTTTCAATTCAATTCTGAAAAATTCTCAGATGATATCTTGTTTTATCTTTTAGTCATGGTAATTATTACTATTATGTGTGTATATCTTACTGTTTGTGTTAAAAAACAAAACTGAGTAAATTTGAAGGTCTAAAAAAAAAAAAAAAAAGATGGCACGTAATTTAGAGCCAAAATGAATGGCAACTATATAAAAGCCTGGCTCCTGCAGATTGGGGCAATCATTGAAGAGTTCACTGAAGGGGCATAATATGGAATGCTTTACATAAATGCTATTTGGAAGGGTATGATAAAAAAAAAGAAAATTCCTTTTAGGAGAAGACATATGTTTCAGGGTTCATTTTAGAAAGATAGTCTAAAGTGTCTAGAAATGGCTTCTGTCCTGGGGCTCAGAGAACCAGGGGAAAATAGTTTAGTGTTAGTGGGTAATGAGATACACTGGATAAAACACATCATATTATGAATAACCTTGAAAACCAGTGTAAAGATCTTGGATATTAATCCAAGGAGTGTAGGGCATTACTGAAGTTTTCTAGACATATATCTATCCTGGAGGCACGATGAGGACCACATAAGAGAGTAGAATGCATAACTGGATCGTCCTTTTCCCAAGACCTAACATCAACTCATAATGGTCACCCCTCACCTCTCCATCTGAAATAGCCTCTCCCTTTCTACAAAATCATACTGTGTAGAAATTACCTTGCTTATTTACTTATTCATTTTAAACTGTTTCCGATTCACACGAGTCTTTAAGGTCCATGAGAAGAGAGACAATGGTACTTTGAGTTACTGCAATATTTCCAGCACTTGGACCTTGGAACAGTATCTGACTCAGCAAGCTTGTGTTCCGTCTTTCCTCTCCCCTCTCTCTCTCTCTCTCCCCCCCACACACACACACGTGCACAGGGTAAAATTTACATATTTTCCTGGAAGGATAAAAATTAGAATCCCATGCAACAGCACAGTTAGGAGCTGGTGAAGGCTTAGAGTAGAATGCTGGCAATGCGTATGGTAAGGAAGGAACAAATAAGACATGTTCATGCTACCTCTGTAGACCTATTTTGTCAAAAATAATTTTTCATGACAAACACTAAATTCATATAATTCAATGAGTATCTAAATTTGCCAAATCATAACCTCTGTCACAAATTCGTTTATCTGCACTGAAATAGGCTACCCTCTATCTCTCACAGGAGTTCACAAATGCCAGCTCTCTGGTCACTCATATGTCATGCTTCTGTTAAGATATCTTCCTCTGGATAATCACACTTTTCAAGGCCTGCTGTGAAAATAAATATACACTAGCTAATATTTAATGACAATCCATTTTTCTACTTGGCATTATAGGGTGGAGTTGTCACATTATCTTTTCTATCAGGCAAGTTCCTGTGTAACTGCATCTTTATTTCCCCTAAAGCTATTAATAAAAATCCTTCTCCTACAAGGACAAAATAACTGCACTTTAGTCTGTTTTAACTGACATAAGACCTTCAGGGGGCAGATAGGAAGTAAAGAGAAAGGGGAAGGAATTCATCAGATATACATTCAAAGAATGAGGGACCATTCTGTTTCTGGCTTATTGTTAAATCCTTGGAATCCTGCAGTTTTCCTAGGACATAAATATTAGTTGAGTACATTTTCCATCGAATAGGTACTATATTAAGAAACTGAAGAATAGAGAAAACAATTACTTGCCCTGGGTGTAGGTAATCTAATCTCTTAACTACACCAAACAGGAAGCCTGAGCTGGAGAGAGGGAAGACAAATTTAGGCATTCTCCTCCCTCTCTTTTGGCGTCAACTCTGCCTACCTGTCTCCAAATGCACACTATTCACTGTCCGTCCTCACTCTCCTATTCTGGAGCCTAAGATAAACCATGAGGTTTGTGCCAGAATCTCTGAAGAATCATAACTAAATGCATAAGAACATCTGAAGAAGCATAGGGAAGTGTGGAAATACTTCTGAGTGTGATGGAAAAACAAGAAAATAAGGCTGCTGAAGGAGAACATTGACAGGTAGCCTGGAGCAATACTCAGAAAAACAAAATATCTTCCAGTTTAAGAAATCAGGATATTTTCTATTTTTGTTCCTCATTTTACAGCAGGCCTGCTAGGATTAGTAATGTACGTAAGACACTTGTAAAAAAGCAGTAAGCAACAACACACCGAAAATGAGGAAGTTCTATGGGTAACATTTTTTTGTGTGTAATTAAAACTTACCCTTCCCTAGTGGCACAGTGGTTAAGAATCCACCTGCCAATGCAGGGGACACAGGTTTGATCCCTGGTCAGGGAAGATGCCACATGCCACGGAGCAATTAAGCCCATGAGTCACAACTACTGAGCCTGTGCTCTAGAGCCCACAAGCCACAACTACTGAGCCTGCGTGCCACTACTATTGAAGCATGTGCACCTAGAGTCCATGCTCCGCAACAAGAGAAGCCACCACAATGAGAAGCCCACACGCTGCAACGAAGAGTAGCCTCTGCTCGCTGCAGCTAGAGAAGGCCCACGCACAGCAACAAAGACCCAAGCAGCCAAAAATAAATAAATAGATAAATTTATTAAAAAAAAAATTTACCCTTAGTTCATCACCACTCAGTGATACTATTTTGAACAGCTGTGCAAATTAAGTGTTGGACCTAGGTAGACACAGAAGTTGACACTCACTTGTGCAGAAGGGAGTGGAGTCAGAAGCGGAAAGAATAAATCCAGCATCTTTTTTTTTCAGGAAAATGCCTCAGTTTAACACAATAAGTAAGGAGAAGTGATCTAGTATACTACAAAAACATGCAACTTAACTTGCACTCAG
Organism: Kogia breviceps; assembly: GCF_026419965.1. Lineage (NCBI taxonomy): Eukaryota > Metazoa > Chordata > Mammalia > Artiodactyla > Physeteridae > Kogia > Kogia breviceps. Next base: position 46,178,398 of record NC_081317.1, on the reverse strand, counting down.
GATACTTCTGAGGTGTCTCATTGGATGAGAAGCTGGTGTTCATTTATGGTTTATGCATACTGATCAGATACTTGACCAGCTTCTAGATGGTTTTTGAAATATGCTATATAGAAGAAATTCTGTGGCCTCTTGTGGAATAAATCTTTCATATATTTGCTAAATGAAGAGAGAAGAATTCAAAGGAAAACCTATTTCCTCAAAGAGAAAAATTGTTTTTGACTGCCCTATCACAAATATTTATGTCAAAGAATTCTGGAGCAATAAATGACTCTGCAAAATGCTTGCATTCCAGCTTGCATTCCAGCTGTAAAAAGTGCCTTTATCTGGTAGTTCCTCAGTAACCTGCCCCACATTTAGGATATGTTCCTACTATTATTATTCCTAACACCATTGGAAGTTAGTCATAAGGCAAGTACATATTTAAATAATGTTGATAAACTTGCAACCTCTCTTATTTACTATGTCATCATTTCCATAAATACTTCTATCATTGCCAATATAAACAGAACTCAATAAAAATATCTGTTTTAAAGTTGTCATATTTTTTACTTTAAATTACACTGTGGCAGCATATTCATGCATGATTCTTTAAAATATCTTCCCTTTGCCTCAACACCAAAGTCATATTCTCTTTGGCTTGACAGATGTTTCAGACAATAAACACTAACCTAAATTCACTACCCATAGGTATTGCCATTCAGATAAATTATATGAACTAAAACATATTTTGCAGTCCTGGACCTGATGAACTGTGTCTGAAGTCATCTGAGCAATTTAGCAGGGAATAAAAATCAGAAGGAAATTAGGTAAAAACTAAAAGATATCAAGCTACCAAAGACTGAGATTTCTTAAAGATTGAATCTAGTCATAATGCAAGTACCATTCAAGTGAAACTATCTTACAGTTAAATTTCATTACAAAGTCAGTAATTAAGCCTCCTCATTTGAGGTTCAAAAGTAAAATCTACGACTATTCTCCAGTGAATAGTGCCAGTGAGATTTTGGTTTATGCCAACAAGATTTACCACATTTTTTCAAGTAAATAATGTTTATTGGCCAGCACATTGTTCTGGTATTAGTAAGAGCCTGGTAGCCAATTTGGTTAAAATATCTAGATCAATAGTTTTTGGACTTCCTCTGCTTTATAGCTTCGCAGAAGTAGGGAAAGCTAACAAGCATTGGAGCATTTGGTATTTGAGGGTGAACCACAAGAGTAAAATATTGTCTGGTTATAATATGCAACACAAAATTGAATTCCTCAATAGAAATGCTTTTAAAGGTGAAGTAAAGCAGTTTTCCTAATTTTAATACTCTAATGTGTAATATTATAAACCCAGTAGTTCTTACTAACAGTTAACAAAATAAAAATATAAATCTCATAGCATATGTCTAGCCCTACACAAATGTATTCATGATTTTGATGGAGCATTAATAAAACATTTAATTTAGACTTTGGACAAACTTAAAATATATATTTACAGCTTTAAAATATCACCATCCTGCACATTTTTAATGTTTTCCTTGGTGTTTATGACATTACACTTGGTTAAGAAGACATAAGACTCTATGGGTGTTTAACCGGAATTCTCTGATAAACAGAATCACACTGTTCTGAGATAAGGGAAGAATAGTTCATATTTTGCTATTAGCTTGATAAATACAAATTATTATCCCAACAGTCTCTTATTGTCATGAACCACTGATTCATATTGGATTTCTAGCTGCCTGATGACAATTTTCAACTGAACGATGTTGTAAAAAGCAAGCCTAATAACTAAGGTTATTTTACCTGAAGTATGCTAAACAATATACCTTCTTACTTCAGAGGGCTCATTGTTTGCCCAACACAGAGCCTTTTTTTTTTCTTTTTTTTTTTTTTTTTTGTGGTTCACGGGCCTCTCACTGTTGTGGCCTCTCCCGTTGTGAAGCACAGGCTCCGGACTCGCAGGCTCAGCGGCCATGGCTCACGGGCCTAGCCGCTCTGCGGCATGGGTCCGGGGCACGAACCCGTGTCCCCTGCATCGACAGGCGGACTCTCTACCACTGCACCACCAGGGAAGCCCTAGAGCCTCTATTTTCATGGCTGGCCTTATCTCCACCTCTAGGAAAGACAGCCCAAAGCTCCCAAATGCTCCACCCTCCCAGGCCATGGCTGATTGGAAAGAGATGCCCATCTGTTGCTAGTCAGGTTGCATAGATGTACTAAAACATCATGTAGAGTTGGGTCTAGAACTGATGCCATGGTTAATTTAGAAAAGAAAAGGTAAATTTATGGAGGGAAAGAAAGAAAGTAGTCCATGAAAGAATGGAAAAACCAGATAGAACACAAAGAAGAAACTACACAGTCCCTTAGAATTAAGAGAGGTGACTAAGAAAACTTTTTCTTGAAATATTCCAAATAAATGAACTTAAACAGCAGATAGGGCTTCCCTGGTGGTGCAATGGTTGAGAGTACACCTGCCGACACAGGGGACGCGGGTTCGTGCCCCGGTCCGGGAAGATCCCACATGCGGAGCAGCTGGGCCCGTGAGCCATGGCCGCTGAGCCTGTGCGTCTGCAGCCTGTGCTCCGCAAACGGGAGAGGCCACAACAGTGAGAGGCTCGCGTACGGCAAAACAAACAAACACACCAGATATCATACAGATTAAATACCTTAAACAAGGATTAAATAAATTTAAAACTATATACACAAACATATAGAGAGAACAAAAAAAGATAATTAAAAACATATTAATCAACTAATTAACAAATACATTTTATTCCCTAAGCCCAAGCCACAGTATAAACACAGACACATTCCTTTACAGTAAGCAGGCTTATGAGCCAGAATAAGTTGAGAGGAAGAAAAGAGAGTGAGAGATCTTACTCACCTAATCTCTGTAAATAAAAAGATGGGAAGTGCACATGGGCAATTTTATTTTTATTTGTATTTTTACCAAAAATCCCTGAGCCAAAATAATTATAAGGCAAGCTAATCAGCAAAGGATTTAAAGATTGCATTAAACCAGCTGAAAGCTAATGATGAATCACTCTAAAATCTCCAAACGCAATGAAATATGATCATAAACATACTATTTACTTTCAGCTACAGTCTCTAGTGATATATATGCATAACAGAATTAAGATGAATAAATAAAAGAACTGCATTGGTAGTCTTGTTTTAGGTAGTGATTATCCAAATGAGCTTTTTGTTGTGGTGTTGTTATTTATTGAATTCTACATTTAATTGCCCTAGCATGAAAACATTATATAAATATGTGATGACTAATCCCTCAGTTGAATACTACCTTAATAAAAGAAACATTTGCCCCTATCCAAAATGTCTAAAGTACCTCAAATGACTTAAGAGGAATTATTCCCATGGTGAGTGCACAACTGAAGATTATTAAGTTTCAGAGCAGCAGGAAAAAGTTACATTTTGTTCAGTCATTATCTTCATGTTATATACTCTTACAAAAGCATAAGCTTCTGATAATAACTTCTTTCCCCAGTGAATGCTGGATTAATATCCACCTACTGTATACTGGGACTCTATGATTATCAATTATCTTCACAAAAGTAGAAATCCAATATCTTTACTTCAATAATAATACTGCCATCTTTGGACAAAAGAATAAAAAGGCAAATGACAGAGAACTGATAAGGACAAATAAAATGACAAACAGGAGTAATAATTTTTTTTTAGTTTTTGAACAATTTGGGTTGTCTGTATTTTAGTCACTTATTTGAACACTGCTACAAAAAAGAAGCAGGATTATTAAAAATCTAGCAGATCAAAGCCTATCATCCATTTAGAAAATCTTATCCTTTAATATAATTTAAATTCTCTCAGTGTTTTCTATGGTCTGCCTAGTCTATCACTCTCTTTCTTTCCCCTCTGCCTTTTGTGGAGAGTTCTTATTTCATTTCAAGAAAACTTGGGACTTTTCCCTAACCAGTCTAACCCCTAAATTTTACTTTGATGCATTCTTATATTACAACCCAGTTACATATTTTAGTGATGGATGTCTTATATTTGCAGATTCCCATCCACACACACTCAAGCAGAAGGCCTCCAGAAGCACCCACAAAACAGAATCCTTCCACCCATCCATTCGCCAAAGTTGTAAAGAGAAAAAAAAAAAATGATATATCAGAACAGCAGACACAACAAATCATCCTAAAAAAATATTTTATACCTTTTCTACTCATATCGTGTTTCTGGGATCCATAGCATAGATATCACCTGGGAGCCTGTTAGAAAAGCATCTCCAGCTCCTAGACCTGCTCATCATCAGAATCTGCATTTCAACAAGATCCTTAGGTGATTCGTTTGCATATTACAGTTCAAGATGAATTGCTCTTTACCATTTAAGGAACTCAGAACTCCCAAATACTTAGCAGGTAATCAACTAGAAGAAAAACAATTTTAAAATAGTCTCCACCCTCCTATTCCTCACCCCCTCCCACTACCCTTCAAGAAAACAAAAATAAACAAACAACATGATCAAACTTCTTACTCTGATGGGGGTGGGGAGGCAGGGAGGGTTTTTTTTTTGGTTTTGCGGTTCTCTCACTGTTGTGGCCTCTCCCGTTGCGGAGCACAGGCTCCGGACGCGCAGGCTCAGCGGCCATGGCTCACGGGCCCAGCCGCTGCGCGGCATGTGGGATCCTCCTGGACCGGGGCACGAACCCGTGTCCCCTGCATCGACAGGCGGACTCTCTACCACTGCGCCACCAGGGAAGCCCAGGAGATTTTGACCTACGCTAAGTTTATGTTACATCTCAGGGGAAACACTGAGTTAGCTATGGGAGGTTAGTTTGTTCATCTGCAGATCAATACAAGCTGGGGCAAGCTCTCCTAAGTGGAAGACACAGTAAATGACTTTATTTTTAATTGCTGTCTCACTAGACTGCATTGTACTAGCTTCTTTTCTTCCTAATATAGTCTGAGCATTCTGTTCTTTCCAGTCGTTATCAGAGCAGTACCCCTCATTCTTCTGTGAATAATAGCTACGTGCTCAATGTCTCTTCTCTGACTTCCAAAGACATTTATTCTGAGAATGTAACTAGAAAGAACTTATACTGTCTAACTGCCTGCCAGAAAGAGAGAGGGATATATAAATATATTTTTGGATATTTTATATGTATGTGCATGGTGTGACATTTAAGGCAAAGTGTTAAAGTTTGATCAATTAAATTCACGAATGATAAATTTCTAGAGGGAAAGGAGTCTAGCTCTACTCTTAGACAATAGGTTCATAAAGCCGAAGGCTATGGGGTTACTTTGTTACTGCTATAATTCCATGGAGTCCTAGCATGTGGCATGTACTTAGTTGATAAGTTTTAGAATTGAATTGAGTTGAATTACAACCAATTCCTTAGTCTAATCAGACAGTAAGGTCTTCATGCTCAGACTAACACTCTTGGATTATAAAGGAAAAAAAAAAAAAAAATATATATATATATATATATATATATGTATATAACAGTAGAAAGAGCCTAGAAAATGGGAGCCTTGAGTTCTAGTCATTCCTCCTGGGCAAAAATAATAGTCAAGACATTTCCTGAATGGGTAAAGTGTAACTATTAGAAATTGTCAAAAATATCATGATATCTGCTGTATAAAGTATGAAAGAAGTCACTAGTCTATTTCTTTTGATATATTATAAAGAGTTTAAAATATTATCAATTTAAAAAATAAAGACTATGAACAACAGGCCAATACCTGCTCACACAATTCATAGCCCTCTCTAGAATCTCAGTGGAGACAGTTAATTGTTCTTCAAAATCTGTACTCCCCTTCATCCATATTAGAAAGTCATAGCTGAGCATTTGGCTCTCAAGCTGGAGACTACATTTCTTTGCTTTACTGGCAGCTAAGTACAGCCTTGTAGCAAGGTGCTTACTGAGGGAATGTGAGTGGTTGGTATGCCACTTTCTGTCTGGGCCATAAGACATTACACGCGTGCTTCTTCATACTCACCTCTCTTTCTCATAATCCAAACACAAAGGTGACTACAATTCAGTTTAAGGCCTATGGATGATGATAAAGTACTAGGAATGACAGAGAAAGGAAATAATCCAGAACTCTGATGACTGTGTAGAACCAAGTTTCTTGCCCCCAAGGTAAATGTGTGGACCACTCACTTTGGGGGAAGTCAGAGAAAAGAGAGGACAAAGAGAGAGAGAGAGAATCGATTCCTCATACGTTACTCTATTTCAGGTGGCTTTGTCACAGCAACTAGACCTTTACCAAAATTAATACAATCCCCCATGATCTACCATTTACAATAAATCTATAATTCCATATAAATATGTGGATAACTGGGACACTAATTTATGTCTCTGGATCTTTGTTCTATTGTTTGTAAAGTCAAGAGGTGAACTTAAAAGGAGGAGGAGTCTAAGGTCAACGGAGTAAACGAAGATACCACAGTTTTTAAAAGTCAGCCTTAGGCTTAGCAGTATAAGACTCCTGAAAGCATCAATGTAAAGCCAGAAGAAAATTAAAACTGATTGACTGCAAAGCCTTCATTAAACCACTGAAGAAACTGAGGCTAGGACGTGTTAAATTTTTGGCATAAGATCTCATAGCAAATAGTCTGGCTTTGAATCTTGTTCTCTAATGCCTAGCTAGGTATTTTCTATCTTTTTAATATTAACCAATTAATATATGCACTAGTCAAAATGTAAGAGTTTTAATGAAAAACAGCAATCCACTGCCCCATCCTACTCCTTCCATCCTTGAGTTCCATTCTTCACAGGTACCTCTCTAAACTCTGTAAATGGTTTTACCTCTGTGTTTCTAAACATTATGCATGCATGCTTATTTCTTGATTTCTGAACTTACATCTATATGGATCCTCCTAGGGTTTAGATCACTGATCCATACATACAAACAGCTGCCCTCCTCCATTTCCATATTCTATGTTACTTTATTATGACTATGAAAAAAAAATCATGGATGAGCCATGTAGTATTCCTGTAAATTTCCTCTCTTCTCCGGAGTTAATTGGCATATATTGTTTGTTTAGTTTTCTATGTAACTATAACTATTCATTCACAAATTCTCTACCATAAGTTTTAAATTTCCATTCAACATATTCAGACAAATCAGATAATCTTTTGTTTTTTTTCATTCCCTTTTACTTGGACATAACACCTTAGAGCACTCCATTATCCTACCCTTATCTGTACTGAATTCCCCTAGGCCTGACACTCAGGCATTGATTTGAGATTCTTGTCATTATCATCCTGGAAACTGTCCTTTTTTAAAAAAAAATCTGTGTCAAGTCCTCTGTGTACTGGTTTCTATGTCTTCCTCTTTTTTTTTTAGTTTATTCTGTGGTTTTGGTGAAACGTTCCCTACAATATATATTTGAGAAAGAGAGGGAAGGAAGGAAGTCTTTTTAGGGTTTTCCATACGTGAAAAAATATTTATTCTACCTTCTTACTTGATTGATAGTTTGGATAGCTATTTAAATTCTAGAATATCATTTTCTAGTATTTTGAAAGCACTAACCTATTAGCTTCAAGTATTGTTTTCAGAACACTAATGCTCTTATTTTACTGAAATATAGTTCACATCCACAACATTCACCCGTTTAAAATGTTCAGTTCAATGGTATTTATTATATTCAAAAGGTTGTGCAACTATCACTACTATCTATCTAATTTCAGATCATTATTGTCACTCCCAAAAGAGATTCTGATTTCAGGTGAATATGCTGGCCCTTGGTAATGCCTGATCCTGGAAGACAGAGAATCTACAGTAAGTTGTCTCTAGAGTACACCTACAGTCTATAATAGGATATAAGAAAGGTATTTAAAGGCCATGTAAAGTGGAAGATCATGATCCTGCTTCTGAAATTATACTTCTTACAAAACAAAAACCTCTCAGCTAATCTTGAATATGCATTTGTACCACCCCTACCTTTTAGCAGTGTCTGGTATATCTATTTGTTGCACTTTTAGGATGTTCTGTAGCATAAATCAGCCTATTCCTGGGTACACCTTCCAGGATTCACAACTTAGATTCATTCTTTCTAGACAATAAAGTCAATTACCAAAGAAACCATCTGTTTTGCCACTTCCAAGTTATTTTTGCTATTGTCCCTTCTTGAGTACTTTTTTTCTTAGTAATTAAAAAACACAACAACAGCAAACTTCACTGGAACAAACACTGTGGAAAAATGATTCTGTAAGGTGATGAGGAAAATAACTAAATAGTACACAAAAATCCTTAAAACAATTGAACCAGCCAATTGTTAAGGGTAAAAAACTCCTCTCAAATTAATGTATGAACAAGTTAAATGACAAAGAAGCAGTAGGATTTCTAACTGTTCCAACTGAAATACTCATTAGGGATTAGTTATAATATCCCATAGGCTTGGTAATTGACAATTCTGATAACAGAACATTATCACTTTGATACCCATAATAATTTGCTGCTGAGATAACCATGAATCCATCTGACCCATAAAATCTTCAAAAGATAGGTTTAGTCTCAAAAGTTCCTAAAGTTACATCCTGTAACTTTCTTTATATGGCAGAATCTGATATTTATATTAAAACCAATCTGATAACAACATATGACAAGCACGTTATACACAAATGGATGCTTAATGAATGTATTTTATGATGATGAAAAGAAGTTAAGTGATGCACTAAATCTATTGAAATGTTTTCATTTTTCATTGTTTATATGAAAATAGGAAGATATCTGCAATTAGCCTATCTCATTAAATACGACAAAATCCATATACTGATGATTTTTATGTACGGATTGAAAATGGGGAGGACATGTATTCCTTAATCATAGAAGGTCTCTAAGGTTTACAAATGCATAAAGTACTAGAAGTGAAGGATCTACGAATCATTAAATGTATGGAATAGTCCCATGATATCTGACTCCTAGCCTCCAAATTTGCTGTCAAACACTGGGAAGCATCTGATACAATGTAGAAGTTATATCCTGTTATGCATGAAACATTTCTTTTCCAAGATGTTTGAGATAAGTTTGGGGACCAGAGGGTAGTCTACACCAGTGGTCCCCAACCTTGTTGGCACCAGGGACCAGTTTCACGGAAGACAATTTTTCCAGGGACGGGGGTGGGTGGGGTATGGTTCAGGTGGTAATGCGAGCAATGGGGAACGACGGGAAGCGGGAAATGAAGCTTCACTAGCTCACCCGCTGCTCACCTCCTGCCATGAGGTCCGGTTCCTGACAGGCCATGAACCAGAACTGGTCCATGGGCTGGGGGTTGGGCACCCCTGGTCTACACTATTCTATAAAGGTGGTTGTGTGTATATGCATATGCATGTATGTTCAAGGCTGGACATATTTATATGTAAATTATTTTGCTTCTCAGAAATGAAGAGTGCAAATTTTTAAAGGCTTGATTTATAGAAAATATTTAGGTTAAATATTTAAGTAAAACATGCAATATAACATGGTACTTAAGGACATTGAGTCTAGGGAGAGAATTTTGAATTCATAGAGTTTGGGTGATTACTGGACTGCTCTAAGCTTCAGGTCATTCACTCAACAAATATTGGTTAAATTCCAATGTTCCAGGCACAGTTCTGGACATTGGCTAGTAGTATGTAAGCAGAAAATAATATCCTTTAACCTCTTAATACATACATACTGTAAGAATAAAGGCAGAAAAGGAAGAATTATTAAGAGGCTACTTAAATAACTCAGATGAGAAATGATGGTGTCTTAGATCAAGACTGCAATGACAGAACTGGTTTGTTTTATTTTCTCTGTTTGATATTGGATATATTCTTGAGATTGAACTGGCATGTTTTTCTGATAGACTGGATATGGAGTATACTTGAGATAGAGAAAAATCAAGAATGACTCAAAGATATTGTCCTGAGCCCCTCAAAGGATAGAATTCCTATCAACTAATATGGACAAGGTTCTGTGGAGAGAATGTTTAAATGGGAGGGGATGAAATTAGGAATTCAATTTTGGATATGTGTAGATTGATATACCTATTAGATATCCAAATAAACCCTTGACTATATGTATTTGGAATTTAGGGGAGAGATCCTGGCTAGAAATACAAAGTTGGGATCAGAGAGCAGGTGACATTTGAGAATGCAAGATGAGATAATATCATCAAAGGAGTAAGTATAGTGAGAGAAGAGAAAATGTACATGGACTGAAACCTGGAATACTCAAGATTTTAGGGGATATAAAAAGAGACCAGGGAGTTAAATTGAGAAGGACTGGCCAATGAGGTAGGAAGATAACCAAGATAATGTGTTTCCTGTAATGAAGGAAGATGGAGTGACTTGACTGACAGTTCAAGATCTTCAGATTTAGCAACAGTGACCTTGAAAAGAGTGTTTTGGTTGAGTGGTAAGGTCAACACCTGATTTTAGTGGGTTCAAGAGAAAAATCAGAGGCAGTAAGTACAGATCATTATTTCTTAGAAATTTGTCGTTAAGGAAAGGAAAAGTATAAGTTAGTAGCTAACGACAATTGGGGTCATGAGAGAGAGTTTTGTTTTGTTTTTTTCTTTTTTGTGGTAGAAGGTATAGCATGTTGCAAGTCAGAATGATATAGTAGAATGGGAGAAACTGATGATGCAAGGTCAAGAGGATAGAACCATTGAAAGAACAACCTTGAGTAAGTGAAAGGGGTAGGTTTCAGTGACACAGGTAGAGAAGGTGATCTTAGCTCTTAACATATGGATTTTATCCACTGAAACAGGAGAGAAGGCAGAGTATAGAGCATTGCTGCTCACTGATGGGTTTGGGAACTGATGGAGTGTTTCTTGTGATTGCCTCTACCTTCTCATTAAAATTGTAATTAATGCCATCTTTTGAAAAAAGGAGGCACTGTTCGTCTGAGGAGAGAGAGGAGAGGACTAGGAAATACTCATCTCAGACAGTGTAAGAATGAATGGATTCACTTGAGATTGAAGAATATAAATCTACCCTAAAATTAGTCAATTTAAACAGCTCTGTGTTTTCTTCTAGCCATATTCAGCTGCTGAGTTGCAGACACAGAACAGAATGAAAGCTTGCTTTAATCAAGTTTCCTTTTTTTTTTCCAAATTAAGCAAACAAATGGAGGCAGGTAAGAGAAGCAATTATAATAACTGAATATTTAATTTAAGCTGGATAAGAAGAAAAATAAAGACACAACGTATGAGAGGTATAGGAAATGTTGATATAATCCGTGGGTTGATGGTCTATCAGGGATTAAAATACTGTTGAAGTTAGAAAACAGTGGGTAGAGGAGAAGAGTGGGTAGTCAGAGAGAGGAACAGATGGAACTAAGATCATGGAAAGATCACATTTGTTGGTGATAACAAAGTTTATGGTGTGACCATGAGTAGTGAGTGGCTACAATGTTATGGAGGGCAAAGTCATTGGTGGAAAGAAGGTCAAGGAGCTGAGAGACCAGGTTATTGGAAGGATAGTCCACACATTTATGAAATCACTAAGAACCATGATAGGAATAGTGTTAAAGAATGACAGTGAGTCAGGACTTAAATCTTCAAGAAATTAGAAGGAATGATCAGGGTGGTAATGATGAATGAAAAGAGAGTCAATGGTTGGTAGAGCCCAGTGGCTTAAAAGTCAAAGCCCATTGTTTTTAGGGAAAACAGAGGGGAAATGGTCTGAAAACATCAATAAGAAGCAAGGAAATGTCTACACCTCAACTAAGTCCAGTGGTCTGAGGAGTATGAGAATGAAACAGTCACATCTTGAGGAGGATGCATGGGAACCTGTGTTTTCAAGGGAGAGGCAGGTTGTAAATAAACCCCAAAAATCAAAGTGATGAAAGAAAATGTTTTGGGAAGGAGAAGTTATTCAACATTTTTCTGGTGACTGTGAAGAAAAAGGAGCAGGGTTTCAAGAGCTGAGAGGTAAGAAGGGGAATCAGATAGGGTATGCGCAGAGATATGTGGGGATTAGAATTCCAGAAATGGCAGTGTCTAGGAACCCTGAGTTTCTTGTGGTAATTGATGAAGAATTTCTCATCTCTGAAATGGAAGTATTAATACTCCCTATGTCACAAGGTTGTTTACGAGGATAAATACGATAAAGACGTGAAGCACTTAGCCCAGCACCTGGCACAACTTAAGGGCACCATAAACATTAACTATAATCATCACCATCCTCATCAATCAGTCTGACAAGGATACTGAGTCCATTAGGTATAAGCCACATGATTTCCTAGAAAACAAAAATTTCCGCCTAGAAATGAATCTCTGACATTATTATGTAAACACATGAGGAAATATGAAAGTTTAAAAAGAAAAAAACCCATTTAGCAAACAACTTTTTTTTCAGAACAATGACAGTTATATTCTTTCTTACTTTAGGACCTAGGTTTAATGACTTGGTCTCACTAATTCTATGGTATTTGACATGTTGATGCTTCTGATGAAAAGATGAACAGAATCAAGATGACATTTTACATGTCAGCAGTGAGAAATACAAGAGAGACTTCAGATCCATTGCATTTTTCTAAATCAACATAGGTTCCTAATTTCTTTTCAGCCGAAGTTAACTCTTGCCATTCCAAGTTGGTAGGTAGCATTTCCATGTGGAAATGTCTTCTGAGCTAAAATCTATTTTCTTTCACAACACTGGAGAAATATCCCCATTGTTTGATATGGTCTACCAGGAAGTTTTTAAAGTTTAAATTTACATTTTCAATCTCTTTTCCCAGAGAGTCCTATTTATTCCCCTTCCATCCTTCCCTTGGCCCCCCTCTCTAGAGACTGTCCTTTTGCAAAGAACTCTGCAATCTATTACAAGTCTGCTCTGTGTTAATTAAAATGACATCCAACTTATTTGGGGGTCTGGCTCCCATAGATGTATTGCTCTAGTCTATTTCTAATTAATTCTCCACTCAGCACTAGCAGTAGCCATAGCATTGGCTATGAAGGTATTTGAAAGATTAATGACACTGGATAATATAAATGGTATTGTAATTTGGGAGGACAAGCTAAACATTCCCACTAAGCAGACACTGCCAAAAGTAGCAGACTGTAGCTCATCTCTTATTGAGCCATGACACTAAACATTCATCAAGTGAAGGAAAATAACAATGGGGTGATGTTACAGTGGATATATAGTTATTTTTCAGTGAGTTCTAATGCATGAAGTACACCCTTAACCTGCTTGATGAGATAGAAAATCACACATAAAAGCAGATGGACAGCTAATAAGCTGTGCTGTAAGGTTGAGCAATATGGCATGATTGGCTAGAGATGTTACAATCCCATTGAACCTCTCTCAGAAACACGCAGTAAATCTGAATCCTAATTACAGTGGCCCAGTTCATTTCCTAATCAGACTGCCAGATAAGAAAGGATCTCATTTGGAAGCATGAGCTCTCAAATGGAGCTAACAACCATGTGAGAAACCGGAGTCTTTTGTTCCTGCCATAGTAATCTCAGTTTTTGCCAATGGCAAGGCCTAGAGACTTCTAAACCAACAGCAATGCCAAGCTGCTCAGGATGGTGAGGGCAAGCTGGGTAAGACTTAAGGTGGTGCTTTTCACTGGAAACTGGATGATCTCAGGAAAGTAGATATTGACTAGGAACTTATAAAGACTGACACCAAGAAACAATAGGTAAGAGCCTAACCATGATCCAAACTTGTATACAATTTTCTAGATTACTCTGATTTTAAAGGTTCTGTCTCCTTATCTCTATTTGCTTCTGCCCTATAATGTGATCTGATTTAGGGTTGCAAAAATATGGTCTCAAAACGAAGGGAGACTAGAGACATGCAAATACTGTTTACAGTAATTTCAAGTCAGCCATCTTTACTTAGAGTAACTCTGCAGGTCACATATTGGTTCCCCTTGGCCACACACTAATTATAGCCCTCATTTTGTAATCTCTCCAGTTGTTAACAGATCTCTTTAACCCTTGGTTGTAAAATCCTTCCAGGCAGAATCTATGTTAATCATTTTTTCCAAATAATTTGCTTAATTAATCAAATAAACTGTGTTAGACTTTGGAGGAGCAAGGTATATGAGAATAAAAAAAAAAGGGTCTCAGATTTTAGAAAGTTATATAACTAATGAAGAGCCAAGAAGTAGGCATACGTAAAATGAACATATATGCAATATGTATTTATTTTTATAATTAAATAAAATTTTATATGTTTACTGTAAGAGATCTGAAAATACAGGCTACCAAAGAATTAAATTAAAATCATTTGTAATTCCACAATTCTGATTTAAACACTGTCAAATTAAGTGTTCACATATAATTTTTCACATTTTCTGTAAAGATATGGGACATTTATATTTTAACAAAGGATGTCATATTTGAATATAACTTTTCTTATCTAGTAACAGGTTGGTCCATAATGCTTCTAATTTCCCTCTATAATATAAACTCAAAAGTTTTGTCTCTCTCTTTCCATAGTGTATTTCCAGCAATTATAACAGTGCCATGTATATAGTAATCACTTAACCAGATCAAAATAATTATTTTCCTACAGTTCTACAGTTAGTTTTTCTGTACTCACACTGTACAGTTGCCTAAGAAAAGTCAGGGGCAGAGTTTTGAGAGCAATGAATGCCTAGAAGAAAGGACTGGATTCTATAAGGTGGAGAGTATCTTTTTATTTATTTATTTTTAATGGAAGTGGTTTGATTAGCTCTCTGCTTTATATTATTGCCAATAAAGATATCCGACCAGCTAGTATTTTCACCTTTTATTTCCAATTAATCTATGGGAATAAGAATATTGGTAACATTTTCAAAGATGCTTGTCAGAGTAGTGATAATTTCAGTAATGAGCACAATTTTGTCTCTAATATAGAAGAAACTAATAACAATTATAAAATCATACTGAGTATCATTAAATGTTATCCAGCAGCCAACATATCTGGGGTAACAAAAAAGAATAACTAAAAGTTAAGATGTTTAGAGATAACGTTTAAAGTCTAGTCATAGGGCTTCCCTGGTGGCGCAGTGGTTGAGAATCCGCCTGCCGATGCAGGGGACACGGGTTCGTGCCCCGGTCCGGGAGGCTCCCACATGCCGCGGAGCGGCTGGGCCCGTGAGCCATGGCCGCTGAGCCTGCGCGTCTGAGCCTGTGCTCCGCAACGGGAGAGGCCACAACAGTGAGAGGCCTGCGTACCACACACACACACACACACACACAGAAAAGTTTACTCATAGAGTCCCGAAATCCAAAGCGTATCTGTACAGCAAAGGGTGAGGTTCTGAGACATGGCTTAATAGCTTCTTTTCTATCTATTGCCGACTCTTTGGGCTCTAATGCCCCCAATACTAGGGAACGTGAGCCCTCCAAACCAGAAAGCTGCAGGAAGGAAATAAGTACTTTAGAACACTGCCTCCTTGTCCTCATGCCCTGGGAGTCAGTGATGTCTTCTAAGCCTCCAGATTTGGGCAACCTTCCCTTAGAATCATAATATGTTAGAGTTGGAAAGAGCCTTAAAAACCAAGACTCTGGGAAAAATTAAAACCACTCATAAATATCACCAGTTAAGCCAAGATCTGAATTGGTCAGTTAGAAAATATACTGAAAAGGTTCAGTGCATTTAGTGCTTACATGGGGTATATAGGCCATGTTACCAACAATTTATCCCTTGGTAGCACAATATAAATGCTCTATTTCACTTACCTTCGAAATCAGTTAAGGAGATCACAAACAGCATTTTTTAAAAAATGGAATAGATTATAATAAAAAAAAGAGTGCATCATAAGTAGAAATAATATTTTTTCAGATGCTTACTCATCTATATACAGGCAGGTATGATCGTGTGTTTTTAATTGCAATGTAATATATATTTTTATTTATTCTGAGTCGTGGTAAACAATGTTTGAAAACCACAATTGTCTCATGACAAAACCATAATTGAGGGTCATAACTGTGAACAAGGTGTAGAAATTAAACAGTTTTAAATATGATAAGAAGTTTTCCAATGCCTATAACAGCACTATGTTCATTTGAAATAAGAAAAGCATATTGTCAAATCATTCCATGTAAAGTCATGATTATTTAATTTCTCTTCATTTACAAGGGGTTGAGTGACTTTTCGAAAGTAACACAGCTCGATGCTAGGCATGACACAACTCAGGTGTTCTGATATCCTATCTGCTGTTTTCCTACTAGTTCATATAATGATGTTTCCCCTATAATGGTCATGTCAAAAGTATAAATATTCTGTAAACAGACAATAAAAGGGAACTTCACCTAATATATAATAAAATTTTTCTCCAGATGATAACTGTAATCTGTGTGAATGTGACCAGTATAATCAACATCAATAAAATAATAAAAAAATCTCATGATTCTCCTTTAAATATTTAGAGTATTTTTGTAAAATAATTTCTGTTCTCCATTATTCTTCAAGGAATTACAAAGGGAGTTTCGAACTCACACCTTCTCTCATCCCAATATATCATGGTGACTTATTTATCTGTAAAACATAAATAGGCATTAAAGAATATCCATATTGAAATTGCCACCTAGGACTTTATTTACAGTTTGAAGAACAGGCCTCTTGTGTTAAATCCTCTTGTTCCTCTTATTTTCTTTTCCCCTCTATCCCTGTTAGTCTCCCAGCCTTCCCTATCTCTGACACTAAGTTGTAAGGTAGATACCTGAGGAATGTGGAGGGTAATAAAGCAGCGACTTCTTCAGACCGTTATAAGTGCCGTTATGTGGGCCAAATCTCCCTCCCTCAGGGTCCTAAATTAATGTCCATAAGGGGCCATTGGCAAGAAATACAAAGAATACCCTAAGGAACCTAGAAGTTCATGCAAGTGACATTTACACGTTAAACAGACATTGTTAAAAGAGTAGTTGAGAAATACAAAGAGATGACCAGAACCCTAAGTAAATTAGGCTAGCTGAATATTGAGGGATTCAAGAAGGGTTCATGTATGTGATTTCCAAATTTTCAATCTGGTATATTCTTTGTTGGGTTCAGGGGAGAAAAAAGTTGGAAATAGGAGCATAGTTCTTTATATCATCTCAATATTTCAAATTAAATTTCAACAGTTGTCAAAGGTGCTTAAGAGTTCTCTGGATCAAGGAAGGAGATGAAGTAAAGCAGTGCACAATATGATTTAATAAATGCCTTAATCACAAACAATTTTACTTATTTTTCTTCCTTAAAATAATGTGTCTGTATTTAAGGTAAAACACAGTACCCTATAATCCAATTCTTTTCAAAGATAACCAAGCTTAAAAGTAAACCATTGAGCAGGTCAGTGTCTGGGCAGTTAAATCAAATAACAGTACAGCTGGAACCTTTTCCAGCCAATCAGAGATCATCTGTATAATTCTCATTGTAGAAAATGCAGAGACATTATTCCTAGTGCTTCCTTCCAGATAAATGATGTACTTAATATTCTTGTCAGGCTCCAGTGCTAGATGGTCTTCAGTTTTAAAATGATGACAACCAAATGTATGGAAGCACTTTAGGAAAAGATTAGAATTTCATGGGGATTATAATAAACATTCAGGCCCTATACAGGGCATATCTTAACATGCAGGGCTGTTTGTCCTTTAAATCCTGATCTGTTATCACTTGTCCCAAACCTATAACTTGTTCATAATTGAGAGGTTTCTTTAGGACTTGAGTAAGTCTGGAGGTGTGATACTCAGGTTCTGTTAATATGGATAAAAAATTCAGAAATTCACCATTACCTTATGTTTCCCTGCACATTAGACACTTTTATATTTCTAAGCATCATCAGCTGTTGTCTGTATTTCTTCCATAGGTATATACTTCAGTATCACACAACTTGTACCCCGGTGGAGACCACAGTAAACTGAATATCAAAGACCTGAGTTCCAGGTCTTCCTTTGTCACTAAGAGGCTCTGTGACCCCAGAGATTCTAATTTGTTCTTGGGCATAAGTCGGCTGCTCTGTGTAATTTTAATGGATTGACAAAAATATATCTGCTACGTGTCTTCTCAGTATGTGTCTAAATCCATGAATGTAACAGTGAAATTTCTGGCCTTAAGATTTGGGTGACTGCAAATATAATGTTTATAGACTGGTCAATTTATAATATCCCGTTACATGAAAATTCACCCATCGTGTGCTATTGCTATGATTTAAAGCAGGGGTCCCCAACCCCCGGGCCACGAACGGCTACTGGTCCGTGGCCTGTTAGCAACCGGGCCGCACAGCAGGTGAGCTCGGGCAATCGAGTGAGTGAAGCTTCATCTGTATTTACAGCCGCTCCCCATCACTTGCATTACCACCTGAGCTCCTGTCAGATCAGTGGCGGCATTAGATTCTCATAGGACCATGAACCCTACTGTGTACCGTGCATGCGAGGGATCTAGTTTACGCGCTCCTTATGAGAATCTAATGCCTGATGATCTGAGGTAGAGCTGAGGGGTGATGCTAGCGCTGGGGAGCGGCTGCAAATACAGATTATCATCAGCAAAGAGGTTTGACTGCACAGAGACCATAATAAATCGGTTGCTTGCAGACTCCTGTCAAAACCCTATCAGTGAGTGGCAAGTAAACACAAGCTCAGGGCTCCCACTGATTCTGCATCATGGTGAGTTGTGTAGTTATTTCATTATATATTACAATGTAATAATAGGAATAAAGTGCACAATAAATGTAATGTGCTTGAATCATCCCGAAACCATCCCCCCCACCCTGTTCTGTGGAAAAATTGTCTTCCACGGAGCCAGTCCCTGGTGCCAAAAAGGTTTGGGAGTGCTGCCTTAAAGGGCATTATGATAAAAACACTGAGTCAATCTTCAAGTATCTCTTAACAGTATTAGGTTAAGGTGGAAGGATGTCCCTGAAGCTTGCTGGAAACAATCTATCTCTGAATGGCTCAGTCTTCAAGGAAATCTTATCCCTAAATAGCTGCTATATAGTGTACATTTATATGGAATCCTTTGGGTAATGATTGGGGAAGTTTAGGGACAGTACAATTATGATCAAAATCAGTATGCATGGGCTTTGAAAAAAAACTTTGAGATTTTTCTAGTAAAAACACACAGATTGTCCACACAGAAACCTGCACATGGAACCTGCACATGGATGTTTATAGCAGTTTTATTCTTAATTGCCCAAACTTGCAAGCAACCAAGATGTCCTTCAGTAGGTGAACGCATAAACAAACTGTGGTACATCCAGACAATTGCATATTATTCGGTGTTAAAAAGAAATGAGCTACCAAACCATGAAAAGACATGGAGGAGCCCTAAATGCATATTACTAAGTGTGAAAAAGCCAATCTGAAAAGGCTATGTGCTGTATGATTCCAACTATATGACATTCTGAAAAAGGCAAAACTATGGAGACAGAAAAATTATCAACGATTGTCAGGGGTCGTGCAGTGGGGAGGAATATATAGGAGGAGCATAGAGGATTTTCAGGACAGTGAAAATTCTCTGTGTAATATTATAACGATGGATACCTTCATATACGTTTGTCCAAACCCACAGGATATACAACATCAAGAGTGACCCACAATGTAAACTATGGATTTTGAGTGATTATGATTTATAAATGTCGGTTCATCAATTGTAAC
The DNA here is from genome assembly GCF_026419965.1 of Kogia breviceps. Taxonomy (NCBI): domain Eukaryota; kingdom Metazoa; phylum Chordata; class Mammalia; order Artiodactyla; family Physeteridae; genus Kogia; species Kogia breviceps. The sequence goes on along the minus strand of NC_081317.1, from coordinate 46,158,882 downwards.
AAATGTACCACTCTGGTGAGGGATGTTGATAATGAGGGAGGCTATGCATGTGTGGGGCAGGGAATACACAGAAAATATCTGTACCTTCCTTTCAATTCTGCTATGAACCTAAGACTGCTCTTAAAAAGTCTTAACACACAAATAATTACAATATATATTTCATTTTTTCCAATCTTATTCTATTTTCTCAAGTGTGTAGATACAAACAAACAAACGGACAAGGTGCCCCTTAAATTATAACTGACAATGTACTAGTGGAATGAAATACACAGAATGTATATGAAAATGCATCTTCTTTAAATTCTGTTGGAATAATGGAATTTTCAGTGTTCCTTATTAGTCAGACTTCCATTTGGTTAAGGTATAGGCATGACCAGCATGGAATAATTTACCACTGAGTAGGTGCATATTACAGAATATCCTGATAAAGACTCAAAATCCTACTACAGATATCTTAATTTCTGATTGAACACATGATTTCCCAGAACTTTATGCCTAATTAGTAAAATAGCCTGTCATCATTAAAAAAACTATAAATGTAAGTCAAATAGGTATGGCTGCCTATATGAGAAAATCTCATGCCTTCAGGATCCCTTGCTGGTATTTCAGGTGTATATAGTGTCAAAATCCTCTGCATTCTGGAAGTTCCAGATATGGTATTAATAAGTGTGTTGTATTGGAGTTTAAAAAGCTGAGTTCTATCAACCCCAGACTAACTTGGAGAAGTTTCTGACTCAGTTCTTGTCTATAAAATAGGGGACACAGCTCCATATGTACTCAAACAGTTCCATATGGACTACAAAGTGCTCCTCTAATAGAATGAATGCTGACTCTACCAGCTCCTTAACTGATTTCAAAAGCATATGAAACTCTTAGAGGAAAACATAGGCAGAACACTCTATGACATAAATCACAGCAAGATCCTTTTTGACCCACCTCCTAGAGAAATGGAAATAAAAACAAAAACAAACAAATGGGACCTAATGAAACTTAAAAGCTTCTGCACAGCAAAGGAAACCATAAACAAGACAGAAAGACAACCCTCAGAATGGGAGAAAATATTTCCAAACGAAGCAACTGACAAAGGATTAATCTCCAAAATATACAAGCAGCTCATGTAGCTCAATATCAAAACAACAAACAACCCAGTCCAAAAATGGGCAGAAGACCTAAATAGACATTTCTCCAAAGAAGATATACAGATTGTGAACAAACACTTGAAATGATGCTCAACATCATTAATCATTAGAGGAATGCAAATCAAAAACTACAATGAGGTATCACCTCACACCAGTCAGAATGGCCATCATCAAAAAATCTACAGGGCTTCCCTGGTGGCGCAGTGGTTGAGAGTTCGCCTGCCGATGCAGGGGATGCGGGTTCGTGCCCCGGTCCAGGAAGATCCCACATGCCGCGGAGCGGCTGGGCCCGTGAGCCATGGCCGCTGAGCCTGCGCGTCCGGAGCCTGTGCTCTGCAACGGGAGAGGCCACAACAGTGAGAGGCCTGCGTACCGCAAAAAAAATAAAAAAATAAAAAAATAAAAAATAAATCTACAAACAATAAATGCTGGAGAGGGTGTGGAGAAAAGGGAACCCTCTTACACTGTTGGTGGGAATGTAAATTGATACAGCCACTATGGAGAACAGTATGGAGGTTCCTTAAAAAATGAAAAACAGAACTACCATATGACCCAGCAATCCCACTACTGGGCATATATCCTGAGAAAACCATAATTCAAAAAGAGTCATGTACCACAATGTTCATTGCAGCTCTATTTACAATAGCCAGGACATGGAAGCCCCCTAAGTATCCACTGACAGATGAATGGATAAAGAAGATGTGGCACATATATACAATGGAATATTACTCAGCCATAAAAAGAAACGAAATTGAGTTATTTGTAGTGAGGTGGATGGACCTAGACTCTGTCATACAGAGTGAAGTAAGTCAGAAGGAGAAAAACAAATACCGTATGCTAACACATATATATGGAATCAAAAAAAAAAGGTTCTCAAGAACCTAGGGGCAGGACAGGAATAAAGATGTAGACGTAGAGAATAGACTTGAGGACATGGGGAGGGGGAAGGGTAAGCTTGGGACGCAGTGAGAGCGTAGCATTGACATATATACACTACCAAATGTAAAACAGATAGCTAGTGGGAAGCAGCTGCATAGCACAGGGAGATTAGCTTGGTGCTTTGTGATAACCTAGAGGGGTGGGATAGGGAGGGTGGGAGGGAGAGGCAAGAGGGAGGAGATATGGGGACATATGTATATGTATAGCTGATTCACTTTGTTATAAAGCAGAAACTAACACACCATTGTAAAACAATTATACTCCAATAAACATGTTAAAAAAAATAGGCAAATGCACCTATGCTTACCCAGGGCTGCAAGAACTAGGATACCATGGCTACATCAGAAAACATACCTGGTGTCATCTACTACACAAGTCTCATCAGAAGCCAAGTTGACAGAAAAGACCTTTAATAAAGTTAAGAGAAGGATATGCTTTCTTCATACTCCTTAAAATAGGTTAACTTTTATACATGCCACTGGATTTCTCAACCACATTTGGCTAGCCTCCTGTAAAATCATCTTCCTTAGGGTACTGCACTTCTATCATTTCACTTTAAGGTTTTAGAGAAAGCCATTTTGAGATAGTCATAAAAAGATTGTTTCCATGTTTAGATATAAAACTGTGATATGAGTCTCTGACTTACTGTTTCCTCTATGAGGTCCCATGCAAGAAACTACTTTTAAAATTGAGAAAAAGGAAAACTTCATCTCACTCAGAGAATGAATCTGCTTTCTTCTTGATAGGAATTTATGTTATTCAACATGCTTCCCTTTTTCCTTTACTTTCAGATTGCCAAAACTAAGCTCAAGCTTAGTAACTCTATAAACCTTCAGGAATAGCATTCAGTCTTGCTTGGCTACACTCATTTCTATATAGAAATTTTTTGACCTATTTGTACAGCATATACATTAAACCTAAATAGCATACACTTAAATAAAAGCTGTAAGTAACCTAAATAGATTTTTAAATGGTAAGAGTAACTATTTGAGAAAAGTATTTGCCCTAGCTAGACTTTTAAATGAGATAACTGAAACAAAAGGCATTTGGAAATAGTAAGAAAGTACATAAACTGTTTGTTTTATTATTACAATTTGATAACATGATAGTTTTTGTATAACCATAGTATTTGTAATTACTAATTTACTTATTTCCCCCACAAATTTATTAACCCTTTGAGGGTTAATAAATAGTATTATTAGTATTATAGTAATCGTATTAATAGTATTATATATCTTAGTAACATGTTTTTAGGCAGTGCTGGACACAGAGTAGGACCTCAAGAAATGCTAAATTAATAAAGGATAAGAGACTGACAAACACAGAAATATAATGATGCAATGGTCTTACTGACCTTATTATTTATAATAAGATAATGATACATTGTACAGATTTTAACATTACCAATTATCGGAATCATCATCATGACTGAAAAAACAGTCATAGTGAAAGCAGCTCATTTTTCATCATATTGTAATTTTGAATCATTCCAAGTTTTTTCTCTCAATGCAGTTCCAGCAATGCTTTAAACACTGTGCAGAACCAAAGGCTTTTAGAGCTAAACGCATCAATTACACATAATCTTGTGATACGTTCCTGCCATGTATCCTTACTCATTCATCCTCAGCCCACAGAATGCCATCTGCTTATTTTGAGTGTACCTTGTTACAAAGAGAAAAAAGGGAGAAAGAAGCCTTAAACTGATTTCATTCTCGGGAACTATGCTACTTTCAAAGTATATTTTTGTTTGGCAAAAATCCTCTTATATTTTCAATGACATTACTGACTCTAAATGTTAAAGTTTCTATAAAGATATGACCTAATCATTCTGACCTTTTTGGTGGATGATCTTTGCATGTATTCCTTTCTGTGGATTCAGAAAGTGAAACAAAGAATTATCTGAGGAAAGTCCTAATTTTAAATATCTAGTGAAAACAATCCTGATTTGATTCTTTACTGGAGTTACACATTTGTGAAATCCTAGTATTGTAAGGGTAGGGCTTGGACTGTTCATTTCATGTGGCAGGCTGTCTGGGATGAGGTCAAAGCTGTGTAATTTAATGGTGGACTGAGCAACCAAGAATGCATTTCATTGTCTCAGCAATGACAATCTGACTGAAAGCCACACACAGGAGAAAGGGAATTACAATCCCACTTGATTCTATTCATTTCAATAATATCACTCAAATGATATATTTATGATAAACATTTAAAGAAGGCTTATCAGTCTCTCAATATTTCCACCATCATTTTATTCATTGAGTTTTACAATATCTGTATGGAGTGCAAATGCAACCAGAAGGTAAATTTTCTTAGGTAATGACAAAAGTTAAAAAAAAAATTGGAACTAAAACTCTGGTCATCCAATGCGTGAAGTGGAATGGGCTTCAAACCCACCTTCTGTTTTGGCAATATTTTATGCATTTACATATCTGTATTATTGTATCTTATACATTACTGACATAGATATAGAAGGCCTAGGGTGTAAACAAATCTTACAACTAGAAGTATTTCTTTAATTAAAGCAGTTAACCATTTATAACATGAGATAAAGATGCTGGTCCCTGGAACATCATACAAAATTTACTTAGAGAACACTAATTGCTTAAATAACTTTTATATACTCCAAATTTCTTAATAGAGATTAAAGTATTTATGCCACTAAGGGGATGGATCGTATGTTATGAGGACTGATACAATCCTGGCACCTACTCAACTTTATGTCCCTGCTAACTACTTCTCACACCAAGGTAATACCATTGCCTTCCAGACTATTCTAATAGGTCTCCCCCAAATGTGCCTACATCCATTACTCTGTCCACTCTGTTCTTCACAGTGCCACCACAGCAATCTTGTAAAAATGCTCTTTATATGTACCACATCTTTATCCATTCCTCTGTTGATGGACATTTAGTTCATATATACAATGGAATATTACTCAGCCATAAAAAAGAACGAAATAATGCCATTTGCAGTGACATGGTTGGACCTAGACATTACCATACTAAGCGCAGTCAGTCAGACAGAGAAAGACAAATATCATGTGATATCGCTTATACGTGGAATCTAAAAAAAGGGTAAAAATGAACTGATTTACAAAGCAGAAGTAGAGTCACAGATGTGGAAAACAAACTTACGGTTGCCAGGGGTACGGAGGAGGAGGGATAAATTAGGAGATTGGGATTGACATATACACACTACTATGTATAAAATAGGTAACTAATTAGGACCTACTGTATAGCACAGGGAACTCTACTCAATACTCTGTAATGGCCTATACAGGAAAAGAATCTTAAAAAAGAGTGGATATATGTATACGTATAACTGATTTACTTTGCTTTACAGCAGAAACTAACACAACATTGTAAATCAACTATACTCCAATAATTATTATTATTAGAATTTTTAATAAAGATTATTAAAATAAAATAATAGAATAAAATAAAATAATCTTTACTAACTACTATAAAAAAATGGTCTGTATGTTACTTGCCCATTAATTTTATGGCTTCCAACTGAACCAAGGATTAAATCCAAAATTCCTAACATTGTTTAATAAGTCCCATATTAATCACTCCTTTCTCACTCCTGGAGGCTAATCTTCTCTGTGGCTCTTCCTATTCTACTATTTTGGTTTTCTTTCAATTCCTAAGCCTATAAGCTCTTCTTCACCCCAGGGTTCTCACAGCATTCTTTCTTCTGTTTGGGAAACATCCTCTATCCTCCACCTCACACATGTGTGTCCCTGCTTTCTCTCATTCATCATCTGCCTAAAAATTCCTCTTGACCCCCAATTTTCAATGATGTAAATAGATCCTTCTGTTATAATACCACATCTACTCTTGTTTATTTTGGCTTCCAGATTTTATCCATATTAAGGTTCACCACCATCTCCATGAAAAGAAAATTAGGAAAATGGAAAGTTAAGCCCCTTAAGTCATTTATTCATTGTACAGAACTATTCAGATATTTTGGTAATGGGTCAACTAATCTGAAATATATTTTATTTACATGGTAAATCTACAAATTTCAGAATGATAAAATATATTTGCAAAGTCAGACAAGAATTTGCAAGATCATACCACAAAGGACAAAAACTAAAACGAAACAATTACTTGAGTTGATTTTTAAAATAATATGGTATCATATATCATGTTGTTTCACTCATAAAATAAAATCAAAGTTATAGATGATTCAAAGAACAATTACAGCAAGGATTATGTCATTTCACATAGTAACTTTAATAGATTGGCCAGGATAGCCATGAGGACTATGCTGGAAAAGGTTCTGGGCAGTGTTCAGATTCATCAAGAAAGAGTGCTGGGTAGAAAGGAGAGAGATGATGATTCACTTCACATTTGAAGAGGAAAGAATAAAAGAGGCGAAGTGACTTCACCTCAGCATAGAAAAGGTAAAGCCCAGAATTCAGGACTACTGAATATTTTTCTAGGGTATCTGTCACTATGTTTCAGATATTTACTGATTTCTCAATGGTATGCAAAACAGTTGAAATACTTTTTTTTTTTTCCTTCTGGCTTCTACAGTATCTTATTCCCTGGTATTCTCCTACCTTACTGGTTATTCTTAAGTCTCCTTCAGGTGTGTTTACTCCTGTGCTCAACCTCTAATTCTTGGATTCCTCAAGAAATGTCTTTGTTCTTCATTTTCTCCTTAGTCGACGTCATCCCATGCCATAACTTTAAATATATTAACTCTGAGAACCACAGCTTCCTATTTCCAGCTGACAACTCCATGTTCCCAGATGGATATCTTGTAAGTCTCAAATTTACTTTTAATATGGACAACACAAAACTCTTGATTTAATGTCCAAACCTACTTCCATACCAGTTTTCTTCATTTCTGTAAATGGGATGACAATCTACAATGATCTCAACCCAATAACCCAGCAGTTCTCCTTGGTCCTTCTCTTTCCCTTCTTCCCCACATTCAATCAGTCAACAAGCAGATTTGTAACCCTAGACTATTATTACTGTGGTAATTCTGAATATTTTTAGATCCTTCTTCTGACAATCAGTTGGCATATATTTAGAACTTCCAACAGTAATGTAAATACACCTTTATTAGAAAAGTAAAACTTGGGCAAGAACTAGAGAAAGAAGAGGGGCTACATGCCAAATTAAAATACGTATTTATTATTTTGTATGAGTGATTATCTGGTGGTATTTACTTTCAAATAAGGGCATTTAATAAATAAAAGTTTTCACCTGAAATTCTATAAATGTTGCTTTTTTCCATTAATAAAGCATCTGAATTCAGAAAAATAAAATGTAAATATATTTCTTTAAAAACCTCCTTTTCACGATGTGCAATCATTTTCTATTGCTCTGGGTGTGTCATATTTAAGCTATGCTCCATTCACATGAGAAATTAAGGTTTCTAACTGTGTGGAAAGACGTCTGTGCAAATTCTTGTGCTTAATGGCCTGGTTATATACCTAATAACAACGCTTAGGTGCCACGAAATGCCCCAGCCACATGCACCAGGAGTAAATTAATACCTACAAATGGTAAATTCCATAGTGGATGGTTGTTTTTCTCAGAAAATAGGGGGGGGGGTGGTTTTTTTGGTTTTTTTTTTAAGAAAATGTTGGGGGTAGGAGTTTATTAATTTTATTTATTTATTTTTGCTGTGTTGGGTCTTCGTTTCTGTGCGACGGCTTTCTCTAGCTGTGGCAAGTGGGGACCACTCTTCATCGCGGTGCACGGGCCTCTCACCATTGTGGCCTGTCTTGTTGCAGAGCACAGGCTCCAGACGCGCACGCTCAGTAGTTGTAGCTCAAGGGCCTAGTTGCTCCGCGGCACGTGGGATCCTCCCAGACCAGGGCCCGAACCCGTGTCCCCTGCACTAGCAGGCAGATTCTCAACCACTGCGCCACCAGGGAAGCCCCAGAGAATGGTTTTTTAAGAGTTCAAACTTCAGGATCAAAGTAACTGTGCTTTATTCTGTTGAGATAAAGGCAGGGGAGAAGAACAGGATGTTGCAAGCTGAGATCCCAGCTATGTCAAACTTGGAGGAAAATAAATCCTAAATGACACAGAAAGGAGGCAGCTAGGCAGCCTGCTCCAGGGGAGGAAGGATTTGCAGCACCTGAGTGTCACTGACAACCTTGGCTCCTGTAATAAGCAAATGCTCCTTCCAATTTCACCAGAACTAAAGTTTATAAACAGCATTTCCAATATCTCTAGGTATTAGACAATGCAGCAAAGCAAACTGGTATCAAAGAGTCATGAATAATTATGCTGAGGCAGGCTTTAGAATCTTGTAGCCAGCTATATTAAAACATAACTAGAGTGGACATCATCACTTACCAGATTATGTAAAGAGTACTCCAGATGTTGAAGTGTTTCTTCACATGCAGCAGTGAGCATTGCCATGTAAGAGGGAAATGAGATACAAGCCTCAATGAACCCACCCTCCCTTCTTTCCTCCCTTCCTTCCTTCCTTCCTTGCTTCCTTCCTTCCTTCCCTTCCTTCCTTCCCTTCCTTCCTTCCGTCCACTACTTAACACATATTTAGCAAGCATGAGCATCTACCAAGTTGTCAGGCATAAGAGATAAATCATTGAACAAGACAGAAAAGGCTCCTCTCTCATGGTGATTCTGGAGACAGAGAATAAACAAATTAAACTTATAAATAAAATAATTATATTTTATAATCAATGCTACAAATACAAGAAGCAGGATGAAGATATGAGATAATAATTGGAAGAGTCCACTTTAGATGAGATAATCAAGGAGTGCCTTCAAGCTGAGACATGTAAAAAAGGATCCAGTCATGCAAAAGATTAGTAGGAAAGAATTCCAGTCAAAAGGAACAAAAAGGCCTAGGAGCAGAAAAAATTTTATTGTGTATAAGAATTTGAAAAGTCACCATGATTGCAGCAAAGTCAGCATGGGAAGCCTAATACTATATGAAGATGTAAAGAGAGGCAGGGGCCAGATTTAGAGGCTTAGGGGGTATACAGACAATACCTACTGACAACAAATCTAGCACTATTATAGACAGTATTTCAACCTAAAAGCAGTCACCACAAGGCCACATGGCACACAAGTAAGTGTACTTGATTAGGCCCAAATCACACATGTAATAAGTCTGAAAGCTAGGACTACAGTCCATCTTCTATGCTGCTGTGTGTCTACTGATCATGACACACTGTCACTGTTGTCTGGAAATTCTTTGTCACAAAAGCCCAACAAAAGCATGAGGGGAAACATGAGAATGAATGAAGTGTCCCTTAGGGTCGATGGATACATTAAAAAGACAGTTGTATAAAGGGAAAAAGAAACCTGCCAGGTCAGGAATTTGTAGTTGTTTCTAAGTCAAAACACAAGTTTAGGAAAGTTTTTAAACATCCAGAGCAATAGTTGTATAACCTATAAACTAGAATGTTGGACTTATAATTGTTTTCAAATTTTTTGTTTGTTTTTGTGAGGCAGCAGAATGCTTTGTATTTATTTTAAATTAATTAGATAAAAATCAGAGTAAAACAGAAGAGATAAAAATAGATATGGACTAGAGCAGATAAAGGGCCAAGGACTCTGAGTATAAGTCTTGAACTTTCTATCATAAACCTTAAGGCATCTATAATCAAAGTCTGGGATGATCTCAAATAGCCTTTCAGCTTTAAGATTCTATGATTCTATCTTTACATTCCCTGTAGGCCAAATACAGATTTCAGAGGATCAAAACAAACAAACAATATAAAAGTAAAACTATATTGGGAGACTAGGAAAGCATTACAACAGGAAAGAAGCATGTCTGCTAAAAACACTCAGGAGTTCTTAGTATTGAACTTGGTCTATATCATATACTAGAACTGAGCAACAGGTATAAAATCAGGAAACTAAAGTGAAATAATAGGGCAGAGATCTCAAATCAACACTAGAGAGTTCTGTCAGAATTTCAGACAAACAGAAGGGAAGCTAAAATACAATCAGTTAGTACCAGCAGATAATGCTTTAAGCAAACCATGAGGAGAATACAGAAGTCAGAGTTCAGGCAAAACTGTTTGTCATTGCAGCCCAGGAAGTGGGGCATCATAAGAAGAGCTGACACCAACTCATGAACCTGCTGCTGTTAAGTCACAGGAAATCATCTGGTAGTTTTGGGGTCCTGGACGAAGCCAAGTTGGGTCAGTAGGTAACTCTCATTAGTAAGGTGCCATTGCTATGTGTCCTCCTCAACCACACTTGGACACTGTGTGCAGTGGATCTCCTCAGCTTGTATTTTCTCCTCTCTCCTTTGATGTCTACCTTATCTGCTGTGGAAATCTATCTTCTCAGCATGAGACTATAACAAAGAAAACAACCTAAACCAGCTGGACAACATCCCAGTTACCTCCTATGGCATATACTCAATGGTCAAGCCATGTTGTGATAGAAGAAAACATGTGACTGGGCTTCTGCAGAAAGACCCAGTCCACAGTTCACTAATTATTAATATTTGATTTTAGTCTAGTCACTAAAATCGCAGTCTGTTTGCTCATGTGAGATGACTGGAATAAAAATATTTGTAACCAGGGCTTCCCTGGTGGCGCAGTGGTTGAGAGTCCACCTGCTGATGCAGGGGACACGGGTTCGTGCCTCGGTCCGGGAGGATCCCACATGCCATGGAGCGGTTGGGCCCGTGAGCCGTGGCCGCTGGGCCTGCGCGTCCGGAGCCTGTGCTCCGCAACGGGAGAGGCCACAGCAGTGAGAGGCCCGCGTACCTCAAAAAAAAAAAATTGTAACCAAAATGTGTTACAAAAATGAAAGACTTACTACCCTTTTTAATGGATTAAAGGAGAACATTAAATGAGAAATCTTCAGAAGTTCTGAGTCCTCTTGGTTTGGGAGACTAAAAATATCCTTATGTGTAAATAGCACAGAAACGGAGCCAGAAAGGTACATTGGACACATTTTCCCTCCTTTTTTAACTCCCCTTACCTCCACCTCAAGTTCTATATGCATATCACTTCACTCAGATACAGAAGACAAAGCAAATGAATTATGGATTTGGGCCCTGTCTTCAGGAAATGACCATCTTCTGGAAATGTTCAAGGCACATCTGTTATTTCATGAGGATATTAGATCCTTAAAAAGAAATTTCTCCTACTTGAGATACAGCACGACTGAGATTTTCTACATAATGTTGTATCTTATAGTCTAATTCTCAAAGGGGAAATTCTTGGTTTGGATATACAGGACCTGTACACATATACATAGATGTGGCTTCAGCAAGGCAGCCATTATAGATAAAAGAAAAACATTTTAAAAATTAGCTCTTAATAATGAAAAGTTTATTCTCTAGTCTTTAGAAGGTATTCCCATTTTTTTGTGCAAGAATATATTTTTATTTTTCATCAATAAAAGCTCCCAGTCCTCTGGGGCTTTTTAATTTTTAACTTCCAGGTTTCCTAAAAGAGTTTGCTCTCACTGTCTCTACCTTCTTTGTCCTCTGTTCATTTCTCAATCTACTGTATTTCGTTTTCGGCCCCTAGTACTTCACAAACAATGTTCCTAAAGAGTTAGTGTCTACACTGAATAAACCTCTAACTTAATCAAGGACAACCTTTTTTCTCCTTCTTTTTTAATACACACAGAGGAAACATAAAGCATGCCCTTATGTCTGGTATATTGGCCTCATTTTTTTCCTGGTATTGACCTGTCCCTGTCTTTAAATCCCATTTGTCATGACAGTAATTGTCTATGTGCATACACATGCATATTGCTAATATAGGAATTACTACCCTATCATGCTTAATTAACAAGCTAAAAATCCTTAGATGAGCAGAGTTTACACCAATGAGTAGCAGGATTTTGTCTCTCAAGTGTTTTGAATTAACCAGAAAATTTTCAGAACTCTCTAATGCTAAATGCACTTATAACTACAAAAGTATTCTGGGTCAGGGAGAAGGTGGGGTCGAATACTGCAACTTTTGTCTTCTAAGCCAGGTACCAAGAATCTCAAGCATCATTCATAATTAATTCTGGCAGGAGAAAAATGCAGAACTATTCAAGGAGGCAACAGATGGAAGTTTGTTCCACTTCTGTAAACTAGAACAGTTAGATGATCACATTTAAAAGTCAGGCCTTGCTGTAGTAGGATTTTTTAAATTCCTTGGATTTGGTGAATATATGAACCATAACTAAGTTCAGAAGAACCAGATGGATACAGAAATATTCCCTCACTCCACATGACTGAAAAAGAATTTTTTTTAGTATTCCTACTCAAATACATTCACTTGCTGATATTTCACTAGGAAAACCACATACATCCCCTCTTGAACTCCCAGCTATGTTTGTTTGTTTTCATATAATATGATTTCTTAAAATAATCTATATGCTATTATGAAAAATGCTCAATTTTCTCCTTAATCTTACTTTGCCTTTATTCAGACAAATGTAAGAAGGAAGGGTCATGACAGCATAAGGTTGGCCTTTGAAGGAATATGTGATTAACTGATCAAGAAAGACATTATAAATGTGTTATGGCAGAGACAATAGGGTTGAAGAGAAGACAGAGTTTTTAAAATATTTATGAGGCAGATATTCCAGTTTCATGGACAATTGTTCTACGGATAGAAAGTGAGAGAGGAATCAAGAATAAAGTCAGAATTTTGGTCTGGGAAATTATGTGAAAAACCATGCTATTCAGTGAAAAGGGGAATTAAGGAGAATGTGAAAATGTGTTAGGGGAATGAGCTCATTTGGAGCATGTTAAATTTTAGGTGTTTTCAGGTTGTACTTTCTGAGAATAGAGCTAATGAAAGAAATGTGGGGTGAAGACTCCCTTTCTCTCTCCCCCTCCCTCTTCTCTTTCATACACACACACACACACACACAGACACACACACACACACACACACACACACACACTCAGGGAGAATAGAGTGAGGTGGTAAGGGGGCCTAGACAACATTCCTGAACAATGCTGATATTTAAACAATAACTTGATTAGAAAGTTCCCTTAAAAACCATTCAAAGAAGCTGGAGGGAAAGCAGGATCAAATGATGCAATCAAAAACTGAAGAGGAACTTTGAAAAGGACCTAATTGTCAATAGCTTCAAATTCTGTAGAGAGGCCAAATCAACTGAACCAGCAATTTCAGTTCCTAGAGCAACTTCAGTTTCTGGAGGGAGGAGAAACTAAATAACAATTAATTGAGGAATAAGTGAAGGCCCATCACACAGTAAGAAATTCAGTTATAAAAGGAAGGGGAGCCATGGGGACATCCCTGTTAGGGACAAATAACTTAAAAGCAATTGTGTATGTATATTTTTTATTTTTAAGATAGAATCGATTTGGACAGCTTTATATACTCAAGGAAAAGTTTTGGCTAACAGAGAGAAATTTAATATATAGGAAAAATGAAAGAGAATGAACATAGTTTAAAATTAAGGAAGAGGAAATGGGGTTTAGAGCAGAGATAGAGAGGCTGCCATATTAATAGAACAGTATTATCTTCCTAATTCATCTTGCTTCCAAATGAGGATGTCCATTAACTCAAAAACGTGACTTGTCTCTTCCAATCCACATACATGTTTTCATTGGCTAAACCTAATAATCAAATCTAGAATAAGATGTAGGAGACAGAAGTCATTCTCAGAAAGATCTCATACCAGATTCCTTCTTGACTTTAAGTACCAACTACCACCATCACCAGCACCAATACAACAACAATCTAAACCTGGACTATAGTGTCAAAAGCACTTTCACATACCTTATCTCATCTGGCCTTCTTATTAATATTTGCAGCGTTCTACAAGACTTGCTGAGAAGGGTTCAATAGCATATTAATTACATTATCAGAATGTATTTTACATGGAGTTGCCTCTGAAAGAAACCAGAGTAAACTGAATCTCCACCTTGGTCTTGCCGATTGTTTCTCAAAAGGAAATATGAAATGAAAAAATTGCTTTTCCCTGAGCCATTTTGCCAGGGGCAGCAGTCTGAATCAGAGAGAAAATACTTGGGCAAATTCATTTATCATCACTCACCTTTTTCAACTCAGTAAAACAGTCATTATTATTATTATTTTTTTATCAACCTCATTTTCTTTTCAAATCAGGAATTAAACTATCCTTTGCAATTCAGGCAAACTGTAGGTGGGAGACCCAGGTTACAATTGGACAGAAAGCCCCATTTAGTATAACATTAAATAATAATCCTCATTCATAGTGGCTAATTTTACATCTGAACAACTGTAATATCCATCATTAGAAGGGGTCTATGCCTTCATTAATTTTATTCTAAAAAAAAGCCTCTCAGACTATTTTTGCCAAGTATCATATGAGTTGCCTGGCAACTGCTAAGAACAAATGCAAAGAAAGAGAGGTGATTTAATAACTCAGACACAATCAATACCTTGTAAAAATGAATTAGATACCTGCTTTACTCAGAAAAAATAAATATCCCTTGAGCTGATTTTAAATACAAAAATTAATAACTTATTGTGAATCAGCTATAATATAATTAATAAAAGAGAGTAAGACATGGAAAATGATGAAAAGTAACCAAAGAAGCATTTAAGAAATTTTTTTTTTTTTCTATCCCACAATGAGGTTTCGTTGAGCTATTAGATCCCAGGGCTTATGAATGTATTGCACTCAGGCAACATTCTTTAGAAATTTGTCTGTGAATGTGAGAAAGCAAGAAAGAAAATCATACCTTATCTACCATGTGGATTTTACAGGTTTGGGAATTTAACAGATTGACAAGTTTTGCAAAAGCATTAAAGAACACTAAACATTAAAGAAATGGAAAGTTACCACCAGTAAAAGGTGTTTAAAAAAGAAGAAAACCTCACTATAGAGCCCAATAATTTCTGAGTCATGCAAGGATTCAATTTAAGATTAAAAAAAAAAAGAAGTGAGGTCAGGTATACTCATTCTTTTGTATTAATAAAGAATGCTTTGGTTGCAAGTAAGAGAAAGATATCTTAAATAATTTAGGAAGAAATAAAAAGTGATTGGTTGGATACTGGGCTATTACATGTGATTTGGCAGGCACAGAGATTTAACTTGCAGGGACAATCACACAGACATCTGAATGCCCCCAGAACTTTCTTTTTGCATGCTTCATCTACACTTCTTGCTACTTAACACTTTCTTCTCCAACTTTCTCCGTATGGTGTAAATATGACCACTGGCTGAGCCCAGGGCTCATTTTTCAAAGTTTCAATACTAGAAAGCAATGGTTACTCTTGTCTTCTTACACTTGGCTTGAAACATCTTAAGGAAAGACTTGGATTGCTCAGTCTAGGATCACACGTCCATTACAGAATCATTAACTGTGGTCAAGGAGTTGGACCCTAGTATTCATTGCCCCCATTGGAACATAAAAACTGAAAAGGAGGAGGAACAGCTTTCCCAAAGGAGGAGAATATATTAGGAAGAAGACGGGAAGGCTTCAGGCCAGACATAATGAGTAAGGGACTGAATATGTTCAGACTTTGGATTTCTATTTCTTGGTTTGCCATTTT
This sequence comes from Kogia breviceps, assembly GCF_026419965.1. Lineage (NCBI taxonomy): Eukaryota > Metazoa > Chordata > Mammalia > Artiodactyla > Physeteridae > Kogia > Kogia breviceps. Next base: position 46,143,321 of record NC_081317.1, on the reverse strand, counting down.
ATGTAACATTCTCAAAAGTTGACTCGCAAACACTATATTTAGATGACCAGCTCTACTTCTCTTTTAATATGTTTCACTCTTCTATTCATCCTTTTAAGGATTGGAAAAATAGTAGGATGGGGAAAGAGGGTTATGTGCCCATAGCTCAAGGTGAGCAGCAAGACCCTTGAGACCACAGAAGAAGGACTGTCTAGGTGGTAATCCTCATACTTTTAGAACTCAGACTCTCTCCAGGTTGGGAGTGAGCCCTGGTGTGTGTGAATCACAATTTCTCATTCTGCCAATCATACATGTAGTTTATTAGTAGGGTCTGAGTCAATGCTCAGAGTGTTAGATGACTGATATAGAAGCAGAAGTGACAATGCTGTGCACCAGACGTTTCTAAAGCACAGATCCTGGAGGGTAGTAGATGGCTAAGTAAAATGCTTTCTTTAGAGCAAAGGGAATTTAATTCACCTACCATATTAATTTTCCCTTCTAGAGGCATCATCTCATTCAGTTTACAGGAAGTTAACTGCTGCCCCTGGGAATCTGTACCTGTCAGTTATCAAGCTCAAGCCTTAAGGAGGCGAACTTCCTAATTTGCACTTTGAGTGGCAATGCAGAAAGGATGCAGCTTCTGCATTATTCACAGGGTGGGAACTATTAACAAACTAAAGAATGTTAAAGCTGAAAAACACTCTTGTCAATTTCAAAGTGCTTTTGTTTGTTTTCCTCAAAATGAGCCATATTCAATCTTTGTTGTTGTTGTTGTTGATTTTATAGCACAGAAAACTCTATTAAATATTCTGTAATGATCCAAATGAGAAGAGAATATGAAAAAGAATGAATACATATTCAATCTTTAAGCAGTCAAATGAGAAAACTAAAACAGCTATTGTCTAAACAAATACATAGGTGTTCATTTTTTGCTACCTGAGGAAGGTTTTCAGATGAGAGTTCTTCATTTTGACTTATCTCTACAGCATGGACACACTCATCATCTTTGAAGAGCCCCAAATCCCTCAGCATAGCCAAATTTCAGGTCCTTAGCAATCTGTCCTCAGCCTGACCCATCAGTGCTTCCCTCCTGTAAGCAGGGTGTGACCACAGCAGACTCTTCACCATCCTGAGGAGAGGCCCAGCACTTCCCGAGATCTTCATCCTTGCTCCAGCTGATCTTCTCTTGGGATATCCTTTCATCCAATTCTCTGGAGTCTTGAAGGTCAGCTTAACTACCACTACTTATGTAAAGTCTTCCCTAATGCCTGTCTACCCCTCTACTTCCTTCCCTCCCAAACTGGCAGCTATGTCTCTTCTTTTCTGCATCTACAACATTGATAAAAAGGGTTTCACTATATAACACTCAATATGGCACATTTGTATATTCTACCACTGTTGCATGTTCCAAATTCTAAATTGTGTTATATTTATTTCTGAGAATTTCCTCTCTCCTAATTGCCAGAAGTTTCCTTGAGATCATGTCTGCTTATTCTGCATCCTAGAGTGTCTACCAGAGTACAGTGGGCAAACACTTATTATATTGTAATGTTGTATGTTCTTCACTATTTTGCAAGCTCCTTGGGAGAAGGACACTTTCTTCGACATTGTATTTCTATTACTGTGCCACAGGCCTGTGACAGAATAGGTCATGAGAAAGCATTTTCTAAATGAGAGAATCAATATGAGCATGGAATTGCTTAATTACATCACTGGGCTACTAAATTATCAAACATACCAGATCCTAAACCAAGACCTATGGGTACTCTGAGCAGGTTAATAACTTGATAGTCCTTCAAAGTCATATTCTTTAAATCCTTGTTCAAGATTTATTTAGTGGGCACAGAGTCCGTATCTGTGAGAATTTTTGTTTTGTTTTGTTTCTCTTGAAGCTCCTATCATCTTCTATAGGACTGGGTACTAATTGGCCATTATGTGAGGATTCATATGTGGAGGCCTAAATAAACTGGTATGAAATTTGGGGGTTCAAATGTTAAATCTACTTGTAGATCAATATTCTGGATATCTCTGAATCTAGTTCTGATTATGAGGTTCATCCATTGCCTCATCTATGATATCTAAATGACTAAATCTACTTATTCAATGAATATTAAAGATTTTGTACAACACGTTGCTTCTTATAGTCCTTAAATCCTTTATGCCTCATCTTTCTCTTGTGCAGAAAGGAGATACTGACCCCCACCTTGTCAGGATATTGACAAGATAAAATGAAAAATGCGTGCATAATACTTAGCTTAGTACCTGACATGTAATATGTGCTCAATAAAAGACAACAGGTTAACAGGATTTTTTTTTTCCACTAGAGTCTACCAGCACTGTCCAATAGTCCTTTCTGCGATCACGGGAATGTTCTATTGCTATATTGTTCTTTACAGCAGATACAAGCCACATGTGGCCACTGAGCAATTAAAATGTGACTCATGTGACTGAGAAATTCAGTTTTATTTTAATTAATTTTCATTTAAATAGCCACACGTGGCTAGTGGTTACCATACTGAAGAGCACAGGAAGTGTAAACTGCCATTGAGAATGGTGCTATGTCTTTTTCATCGTATCACCAACAACGATTAGAAAATGTCCTGCATACAGTAAGGGTTTTGAAATGTTTGAGGAATGAATGGAGTGAGTAAACTTTAAATAAAGTGGGAAAAGTAAGATGGAGCAAACAAAATAAAGACATGATTTCTGGCATTTGAGTGGTGGAGAAAAGAAAAACTAAGAAAATAGAGTTGACACATATAATTTAGGAAAGATGGAGGTGAAAAGAGTAGGCAGGAGAAAGAGAAATCCATTGCCCTGGTGTGCTGACCTTAAAGTCAAGAGCCCAATTCCATAGCTTCCTTGGAAGTGTTTGAAGTCCCATCACAGCAACCTCCAGGACTGCAGAAACCCATATATCCAATGTATTGCCTTTCTGCTCTTGGCAAGCTCCCCTCTTACCAAATAGGAGAAGGACATACATATAGGATTTGCTTCTCCACATCTACCCCTACTCTTCAAAATCCCTCACTCTCTGAATCAAATGGTCATCTCCTGCATTCAATAAATTAATTCTAGTTTCCTTCTGGGGTTATTCATATATGGGATCAGGTTGACACTGATTTATCCCTATCATTCTAGCTAGGGATATAAAGTTAAGGCGAGACTAAATCTCATGAAACATTCAGAAAGAGTCAAACCAGCAAGTAATAGAACCAAAATGCATATTGCCTGGGCATTCTAGGATATTGGCATAAGATGATCCTAGCTTATGGAGCAACATGTGCTGCAGAATAAATGGGAAAAACCGGTCTAAGTGCAAGACCATGGAAGGCCTTGTGTGCCATACTCAGCAAGGCAGTTAGGGACCCTTTTGAGAACTTTCTACAGGGAAGAAAAGAGATGAACATGACATTAGAAACCTCAGGCCACCTGAATACAACATTCTAAATTTCCATTATAGATGGTGAAGAAGATGCAATCAACAGAACGGCTGAAAAAGCACCATGTCATCCACTCCTAGCCGATGACTTCTACAATGTGCCAGTCAAGGTCAGAAGGATGGGAAATAGATTTCAGTTCCACTTGGAATGATGCAGTCCATTTATATAGATCCACAGCACTGATGATTTAAAAACTGAGGGTGGACCACTTCAAAAATGATTTGCAAAAAAACCTGGCAAATATAACTGGCAAATATAAACAGAATATAATTGATCTCTCATTCCAGATTCCGTTGAAAATAGCAGTCCTGGGGCCATTGTTAAGGCACACAGTGGGCAGAGAACGTTGGAATTCCACCCAGTTTTTATTCCCTGAGAAACAGTGGGGGTCTTGGCTAATAGAGCTGTGAATATTCAGTGAAGGCCAATAATCAGTTTACCACAAAAATAGCAGTCTTCACAGCTCCGACAGCTTACAGGCTTGCCAGGAAGGGCACCCTGTACCCACTCACATGTTTAGTAAGAGATGGAGGAAACACCATCCTCATAAGTGAGCCTTCAAGGCTTGCTTTTTGATGGCTCCATCACAGGAAGGATTAACAATGCACAGCCTTCTTCACTGCTGTTTTCACAGCTAGTATTTTAATACGCCCAGAATCGCTAAGGAAGCTGTTAGTATCTAATTTAAATAGGAGCAGGCGATGATTTACATGTGTTGCCGGGAAAAATAAATAAATCCCCATCACAGCATGTTGGTCACATAGAGATAGCCCTGTTGTTCGAAGTGAGCATCTCACGGGGTGCACTGACTAGGGGCACACCTCGGAGAGGCCACCAATCATATTCAATTCTTGTTAGGCTCAGACAAAATGCTATTGCTCTTACGAAAGTCTGCTGAAACTGTGCTTCTTTGTTTCCTGGGACTTTCTGCCTGTGAGGAATAGGGAATAAAGGAATGAACAAAGGGTGAGCTGAAAGATTATAGAAACAAATAAGCAGGGGTAATCGTAAGAACATTTCTTCTCGATGGGATGCCCACCCCACCAAGGGCACTTGCCAAGTGATGGAGAAGGTTCACAGGGATTCACCTATACAGATCAGGGTAGTTGGAAAAACAAAACAACAATAACAACAAAACAAAAAAGCAGAGTCTTGGAGCTCTATACCTCCAGCTATAGCTGCTCTGGGCCTACCTCAACGTTGCCATCAAAGTCGACCATTGTGAAAGAGGGCCTGTGTATGCCTGGAGCTTGGGAACAATAAGCCTGGTGCTGGCTTCTCAACCATTACTGAAGTGGCTACGCTTGCTCTGGCAGCCCCAACAACAGAGGAAAGAGAGACATGGGTTAAGACGATGGATCAAGAGAGAGAGTGGTGTAAGGTACTGGCGAAGGATGGGAGGGCATTTCCACTGTGTTCCATGACCCCCTTGGTGGTTCTTCTGGTTCTACATGAAGAAGCAAACAGGGCAGAGGGAGGAGCAACAATTTAGGGCTCTCCAGGTGATCAACGGACAGTCAAGGTAACAGCCATTAGAGGGCTGGGCAGACTGTCATAGGACTGGGGCAATGCTGCCCCTCTCTCAGGGGCTCCTCACTGGTGGGGAGCCAGCGTGAAGCTGCGTACTGTCTCCTCCACAATCGAGCCCACCATCAGCTGGGACCGCAGCATCAGACAAAGCCAGCCTGCCCGGAGCAAGGCCAGAGATGCTTCCAAATGACTCACAGGTGCCAGACCCTTCTTCTTATCTCCCAAGGTCCTATGCCCCCCAACCTCACTGAAGCCAGACCCAGAAAAGAGGGAGGGAGAAGAACCTCACAGCCAACCCACACTCAACCAAGCTCAGCACCCCAATGCTCTACTCCGTGGGGATGAGTGGGAGGCAGAGTCAAAGAGCAGACAGGACAGACCCTCTCACCGCTCCACGCCACCGAAGATAAAAATCTGACCTGCACTGTGGGGAGGAGGAGATGTTAAATTGGGCACAAGAAGGAAGTTTTAGCTATAATGAAACTGTAATGATTTAAAGTAACCAGAAATACAAGAAATGGGAAAAAAGGTCAGCAGTGACATTGAGTACAGAAAAGAACTGGTAAAAACAGAGTATGGGTCAAAGTCATAATTGAATAAAAAATAAACTTTTATATATTAATACCCCCACAGCTTGCAGACTACTCAATAAACCCATTACTGGGATAGTATGTTTAATTAACAGTTACATATTTAGCTCTCACAACAATTATGAGCTGAAAAATGTATTATACTCACTTGATAGAAAAGTAAGTTGAGGCTAAAAGAGGCAAGCTTCCCAGAGTTCATTTATTAAGCTGGGATTTGAAACCAGGTCCATTCGGCTCCAAAAAACATGTCTTTTTCCTCTCAATCATCTCACTTTCTGAGGCTTTCTTGGTGATGGGATAGCTGATCTTCAAGTCCAGAAAAGACCTTCTGGGTGTGTGCTGAATGTTGGCAGTAGAATAAATTATATATAAAAGGATATATTACAGCAGCAACATTATAAACAATAATAGTGGACCAATAAGTGGAGAAATAGGAATAAGGTGCTGGGAGATCTGGCAGCATGCAGGAGATCAACAACTCAAAATGTGGGCAAAGTAATGTGACAGTGACTAAACGGGCAAAGGCAATAGAGTGTGACAGACTGCATTTTCCAAATATTAACACAGAAGTATCTCCAGATACCTAGTTCTTCCAAAACTCTTGTTACTCTCCATCAAGAGGTAGAGACTAAGTCCCGTCTCCTGAACCTGTGTGGGCTCCTGTGACTGCTTTGACCAACAGATTATGGTTCAAGTGGCTCTGAGACTGGATCCAAAGAGTATCATGTACTCTTGGCACATTTGCTTTTGGAAGCCTCCCACCACGCTGTGAGTAAGCCTAAGCAGCCCTGGAGACAACCAGGTAGAGAGAAACTAAAGACCTCAGACCACCTCCTTGAATTAGTTGCTGAAGACAGCATCAGAGTGCCTGCCATGTGAATGATCCATCTTGAAAGTGAATCCTCAGTGTGCAAGATGAAGCTTAATTCTGCAGGGCAGAGAAAAAAATTTTCCCTCTACCCTTCTAAGTTATTGGCTGAGACTCCTAAGAATACAAATATTAACAGGAGAAAAACAAACAGGTTTAATAACATGTATACCTCCTGTATACATGAGAGATACCCAGCAAAACTGAGTAACTCCCCAAAGTGGCCCAAGCCACCACCTTAAAAACCATCTGCAGCTAAAGACAAAAGAAAGACTGGGGATGGGGGAGGCCAGTTACGGGAGGTTGCCAGGAAAAGCACAGTGAAGAAGCATGCTGTTATGCAGATCCAAGTCAGCATCTTCTTCATTGATAAGAATTTCCATCTAATGACAGTCCTCCTTCTCTTCCTGGTACAGAGAGGGAGACTTCCTTACAAACAGAGATTTCCCTTATTACTAAATGTCTCTTACAAAAACAGTAACTTCTCAGCTTTCAGAGCTTCTTCCAAGTGTGTTGCTTTTAAAAATAATCAGCTTAAAATAATCCTTATGACAAAGAGGCATATTTTGGGGTGGCAAATTCTGCTCCCTTCAATACCTATAAATATTTCTTTGTTATTTTTTAAAGGCCTTCTAGCATTTCTTAGGCCATACCTTGCAAATGTTCTCAGCTATTGCATGAACAAGCTGAGACTGAAGTGAAAGGTACAGGTATTGACTTCAGGGTATGACCATTCTTCGTTAAGCTATGAAATTAAAACTGAATTTAACAGGCAATCAGGAAAAAAACATAACAAAACAGCTGACACCACATGGAGCACAGAGAAGCCATTCCTGTAGATTCATAAATCTGTAGATTTATACAAAAGGTTAATACTTCTTATTCTCTCAAGACTATAAAGTTTGGGGATGGTTTGTTTCATAGTAACAGTTAAGTGATACAGAAATCCCATCATAGAAAGTGGACAAGAGGAACTGGACTCTAGTCTCTCACACTAGAGTCTTGTCTCAGAGTCTTGTCTCATGACAAGACCATATAGCCTGGAGCAACTGGCTTATGAAACAGAACTTCAGAAGTGGGGAACAAGATAGACCATCTATTGTTTTTAGATGTTGGGTGAAAAGCAGGGGCTTAGTCCCAGGGATCAAGGTATAAGCCCACATAGTAGGCACTTAATTAGGGCAGATTGAACAGGTCTGACTTGATGTTCAGAGTTAACTGGCCTCAGATGTGGAAACAGGAAGGGGCTATCCTGAGGGACTGGAAACTAAGGCATGTCATTTTATTGAGTTTTGTGCCAGACCATACGCATCATTTCAAGATTTTAGTACCAGAATGGCAAACGAGTTTCAACTTCCAGACGACTCTGATTTATTAGCAGTTGTTGCCTAGAGTAACATATTGAGAAAGACCGTGAGGCAGCATCCGGGCTCAGCAGGAAAGACTAGGAAGACTGATTAATGATGTCTTTCACTAGTACAGAAAAAGCTACGTGACATGAATACCATGCATTTCCTAACCCTGTGTTAAATGTGACTAATTGCCACATTGTAAATGTGGCCCTCTTCATAGGATCCAGTATAAAAACAAATGCAAAATACCTCTATTGCTTTGTACAGTATTAGGTGTGTTTACCACGAATTAAAGAACAGGTCTATAGTCAAGATGAGTGTTAAACTGGTAGTCTGAACTAACTTGTAGTATGACCTTGAGCAAAGCACTTGTTCTCTTTTCTTTTTTCTGTAGCAAAAGAATATAAAATCTTCCTGACAAGTCTGCTATGAGGATGAATGAGAGAACACAAAAGAATATGCTTTGTAGAATATGAAGGCTACATGCATATTAGTAGTTATTAAGACTTATTTTATTATGGCACATTATTTTCCTATTTTGTCCAAACCTGTAGTTCGTATTTGTCCCAGCTCTTTCACTCTCTATGCTTAATCCATCCTAAACTACCTATACTCTCTATCTCTACCTATACCTATACTCTCTATCTAATTCATCAAAAGTGCTATTTGGGGCTTCCCTGGTAGCGCAGCGGTTGAGAGTCCGCCTGCCGATGCAGGGGACACGGGTTCGTGCCCTGGTCCGGGAGGATCCCACATGCCGCGGAGCAACTAAGCCCGTGAGCCATGGCCGCTGGGCCTGCGCGTTCGGAGCCTGTGCTCCGCAATGGGAGAGGCCACAACAGTGAGAGGCCCGCATACCGCAAAAAAAAAAAAAAAAAAAAAAAAAAAAAAGTGCTATTTGATCCTCTAAAATAAAGTAAAAGTCCTTTCTTTTCTGTTCCCACCAAGGTCTCCTCAATCCCTTTCTTACTACCTATTACTTATACTATGACACTATATTTAAAATGGGTGGGTTTTCTTTGCTAAAGTGGTTATCTACAATTGGATAAAGCTATGGATAGGAAAAAGCAATGTCAGAACAAACGGTGGAAGAGAATCAGGTAGAGAGACCTAGGGACTAGGTAAATAGACCTACAGCCCAGGAACTGGATAGAGGAGATCAGAATCAGGGGTCCAGGTGATAAAAAATCTAGAAATAGAAATCTATTAATATTAATAGAAATCTAGAAATAGAATGGGAATCAGAAGTCTATGAGTCAGGAATCCAGATTAAAGTCAGTCCAGCAGGAGTCAAATTGCAGAGAGATAAGCAAGAGATACAGGGTATTTTTAATAAATCCACACTGATATCAAGAACTTCCATTTGCTTCCCCAAAAGGTGCCTTCCTGAGTTTCTTTGTTTCAGTCAGAGCAGTTTATTTTTTTTTTAATTTAATATCAGGATTTCCATATGAAAATTCTTTTAAGAAAGGGTGATTTGAGGTTAAAAACTTTGAAAACCGGAATCCTCCTTCAGTCTTCCTGCATGATAAAATAATTCTGCTTGCTATTTCCCAAATATTCAGTACACTTTTCCATTTCTACTTGTAACATGTTCTCTGTGCCAGCTTCAGACCCATGTCCTAACTCTCTTCCAGCATGCCCTGCTGAAATTTTCTCCATTGCTTAAGACCCAGCTCATGTGGCTCCTATTCTGAGTTAACACCTGGAGAAACTTCTTTCTTTCTCTCTCTCTCTCTCTCTCCCCTTACAGTATTTTTAATATTACCTATTTAGCAATTATCACACATCACTTCCAGGTGTCTGACAAAAGCATATGCTTGATTTCTTCACACTGGATCACAAGTTAACTCTCAAAGGGTATCAAGAATAATTTACATGCCTTTTATTTTTCTTACTGCAGTTTACCTATAATATTGGGCCTCAATTGTTTTAAATAAAAATTAATTGATTGAAAATGTTTTCTGTTATAAATGGATTCTACTGATTCTAGAATTAACAGCTGGAAAAAATAAAAAGCACATTAATTTTCATCATGCACAAAGAACACTCAGATGCATCATTTCTTTAATCACAAAGGAAGCATCAGGCCTCAAAGAGTATTTCTATAATCCTGTATGTTGGGTTTAAATATTTTTTTCACTACTTGGATGATTTCAAACTATAATTTTAAAAGCAGCAATTTCCCATGCAGAGAAAATTTCTATCACCATTCTATCTCTTAGACAAAGTTAATCTTTTTTGATTTCACAATGCCAAAGAATTTTTGAAGACATGTTATCCTTTTCTAACTTCAACTGGAGAGATATTGTTTCATCCAACTTGTGTGAAAGTTAGTTTAATATGAAAAGACAAATTAATAAAAGATAATACACAGAAATCAGCTCTGCCTGATTATTTTATTTGAATACATATTGTGGAAGACTAAGTTCTTAAGTGAATAAAAGAGAACAGAAACACTGCAGATCTCTGAGGAAGAAAGAAGAGAAAGAAAACTCTTTAGCGGTAAAAACTTTGGCTTCAGTGGAAATGAGAGAATATTCTTGCCTTCCAACTTATATACCACAGTCTGGAATCGTAACTTGTCTAGAATTAATTTATCATTCCCTCTCCAGCCTGTATTTCTTTGTCAACTTGGTGATAATCTCTTGACTTCACATTTTTGCCAAGGAAATGCATCCATTCTATGCAACCTCGAGTATTTGCCTAACAATCTACTGGTAATGAACATGAAGGAGAGATATAAGTACCAAGATGTGTCTAATACAAGGTGTATAGATCAATATTTAAGAAATAATGAAGATAGTAGGACTCAGGAAGAAGGTAGAAGAAAGATTACTCAAACAGAAGTGATAAGTTGTAGTCACATACTGCCTCTTTTGAAACTGCTCATTTGAGCAGGGCAAGATCTAAGACAAACTTCGAAAAGTTATTTTGGTGTGAACAGAATTACTGTAAGTGGTTCTTTCTCTGAGTAAAACTTGAAACATGGCATTGCTGGACTTTCATAGCATAGGTAACCCATACATTAATGTCATTCCCTGTGATTCTTCTAGTCCAAGAGCCTCAATGTTATTTTGCTCTATGCTAAGACATCAAGCTTCAGGGCTGAAAGGGGACCTGGTTACCTTAACAGAAACTAACTTTAGTCAGATAGCAGTGATATCTAGAAGGTTAAAGGTAAAATGGGCACTGAACTATCAGAATAATTCACCGATCAAGACAAACTCTGGGTATGAATAACCTACAGGGCCAGACCAGTGTATATTAGCTTTGCCTGCTGGTCACTTAGGAGTGATTTTGTTTTTCCATCCCCTCCAGTGCCATTAACATCACCATCATATTAGCTGTCACAGTGAGATCTTTGTATTGAATATAACAACCAAAAGCCTTTTGAAAATTAAAAGAGTATCATACCTCTTGCTCTACAGAGTGGAAAGATCTAGTCAGAACTGAAAAACTATAGGATGTATCACAATCAACACCTCTGCTCCAGTAAGCCAGGATTTTCCTGTGCCCTTGCTGGGAGTGCTGTAGATGTGGGAATCTGTAGAACTCAGGAGGAACACTGTAAAAAGTACCACAGACCTGCCAAAAGCCTTGGTTTTGTTGATTATGCTCCAGCACAAAGAAAATCTGGTTTGGATTATTTCCGGATATTTCAGTGATAATAAAATTGGCTTCACTGAACAATCATCAAAATGAAGACACTGGAACTCACCAAAAAAGATACCCCACATCCAAAGACAAAGGAGAAGCCACAATGAGATGGTAGAGGGGTGCAATCACAATAAAATCACATCCCATAACTGCTGGGTGGGTGACTCACAAACTGAAGAACACTGATACCACAGAAGTCAATCCACTGGAGTGAAGGTTCTGGGCCCGAGGTCAGGCTTCCAAGCCTGGGGGTCCGGCAACATAGTTCTGGAAGTCTAAATCATGGCAATCAGAGAAGAAAAAGAAATAAAAGCAATACAAATTGGAAAAAAGGAGGTAAAACTCTCACTGTTTGCAGATGACATGATACTATACATAAAGAATCCTAAAGACGCCACCAGAAAACTACTAGAGCTAATCAATGAATTTGGTAAAGTTGCAGGATACAAAATTAATGCACAGAAATCTCCTGCATTCCTATACACTCATGATGAAAAATTTGAAAGAGAAATTAAGGAAACACTAACATTTACCATTCAACACAAAGAATAAAATACGTAGGAATAAACCTACCTAGGGAGACAAACGACCTGTATGCAGAAAACTATAAGACATTGATGAAAGAAATTAAAGATGATACCAACAGATGGAGAGATATACATGTGCTTGGATTGAAAGAATCAATATTGTGAAAATGACTATACTATCCAAAGCAATCTACAGATTCAATGCAATCCCTATCAAATTACCAATGGCATTTTTTTACAGAATTAGAACAAAAAATCTTATAATTCGTATGGAGACACAAAAGACCCTGAATAGCCAAATCAGTCTTGAGGGAAAAAAACAGAGCTGGAGGAATCAGACCCCCTGACTTCAGACTATACTACAAAGACAAAACTACAATAATCAAGACAATATGGTACTGGGACAAAAACAGAAATATAGATCAAGGGAACAGGATAGAAAGCCCAGAGATAAACCCATGCACATATGGTCAACTAATCTATGACAAAGGAGGCAAGGGTATACAATGGAGAAAAGACAGTCTCTTCAATAAGCAGTGCTGGGCAAACTGGACAGCTGCATGTAAAAGAATGAAATTAGAACACTCCATTAACACCATACACAAAAATATACTCAAAATGGATTAGAGAGCTAAATGTACGACTGGACACTATAAAACTCTTAGAGGAAAACATAGGCAGAACACTCTTTGACATAAATCACAGCAAGATCTTTTTTGATCCACCTTCTACAGTAATGGAAATAAAAAATAAATAAATAAACAAATGGGACCTAATGAAACTTAAAAGCTTTTGCACAGCAAAGGAAACTACAAACAAGATGAAAAGAAAGTCCTCAGAATGGGACAAAATATTTGCAAACAAATCAACGGACAAACGATTAATCTCCAAAATATATAAACAGCTCATGCAGCTCAATATTAAAAAAACAAACAACCCAATCCAAAAATGGGCAGAAGACCTAAACAGACATTTCTCCAAAGAAGACATACAGATGGCCAAGAAGCACATGAAAAGCTGCTCAACATTATTAGAGAAATTATTATTAGAGAAATGCAAATCGAAACTACAGTGAGGTATCACCTCACACCAGTTAGAATGGGCATCATCAGAAAATCTACAAACAACAAATGCTGGAGAGGCTGCGGAGAAAAGGGAACCCTCTTATACTGTTGGTGAGAATGTAAATTGATACAGCCACTATGGAGAACAGTTTGGAGGTTCCTTAAAAAACTAAAAATAGAATTACCATATGACCCAGCAATCCCACTACTAGGCATATACCCAGAGAAAACCATAGTTCAAAAAGACACATGCACCTCAATGTTTATTGCAGCACTATTTACAAATAGCCAGGTCATGGAGGCAACATAAATGCCCATTGACAGACAAAAGGATAAAAAAGTTGTGGTACATATATACAATGGAATATTATTCAGCCATAAAAAGGAACAAAATTGGGCCATTTGTAGAGATGTGGATGGAACTAGAGACTGTCATAAAGAGTGAAGTAAGTCAGAAAGAGAAAAACAAATATCTCATATTAACGTATATATGTGGAACCTAGAAAAATGGTACAGATGAACTAGTTTGCAGGGCAGAAATTGAGACACAGATGTAGAGAACAAACGTATGGACACCAAGAGGAGAAAGTGGTGGTGGGCGTTGGTGTGATGAATTGGGAGACTGGGATTGACATACATACACTAATATGTATAAAATGGATAACTAAGGAAAACCTGCTATATAAAAAAATAAATAAAATAAAATTTTTAAAAAATTATCCAATTCATTACTGGTAATAAACATTGGCCTTCATGTCTAGGGACCCCGAAAAAATGTGTCAGGCCAAATGAGTATCAGGAAGTCAGTCTGAAAGTAAGGAAATGAAGTCTGTTACTAGAATGATGCTCCCTTTTCTTTTCTTTTCATTAGGATTAAAATGATCAAGGGAAAGACCCAGAACAAGGTCATAAGCAGATGCCTAATACATAATAATCAACACAGCTGCAAGATTGGGAAGTGCACCACAATAAAAAAATAGGACAATCACAGAAGTCGACTAAGTAGGTGATGCAAATTTGACTGCTCCAAAAGGTTTTCCCCATTGAAGCATTTCTGAAATCTAGTTTCAAAGAGGCATGGATGCCATGATTACTTGTGTGAGGAGACTCACTTAAAACAATGTACTGTCTGTGATTAAAATGGGCATAAACCATGTTTTTGTAAAAAGTCAATTCTAGTGGCAGAAATGTAACACTTTTTAAGAACAATTCATTAAAACAGAAAGAATTAGGGACATAGCATATGGAAATAATGCTGAGAGAAAGAAGTCAAGATATTTATGTGAATCAATTCCACAGAACCCTAGAGTAGAAAGAGACTTAAGGGTCATCTATCCAGTATCTCAGCTAAAGCAGATATCTCTTCAAAATATTCATGATAGGGAGTTATCTGGGGTCTTAACTGTAACTAGGGATAATGAGCTCATTCATTTTTGATACAGTTCTATCTACTCACTCCTCCATGTACTGAGCTGAAGTCAGTTTCCTTGACCCCTATTCATGGTCTCTCGTTGTACCCAATAATTTAATCTACTCTTTGGCCTGAGATATGTTTATTTATGTTCATAGCTAAGTACTTAGTACTGTAAACCTTGGGCAAGTTACTTAATTTCTCTATCCCTCAGTTTCCTCATCTTTTTTTTTTCGGTACGCGGGCCTCTTACTGTTGTGACCTCTCCCGCTGCGGAGCACAGGCTCCGGACGCGCAGGCTCAGCGGCCGCGGCTCACGGGCCCAGCCGCTCCGCGGCATGTGGGATCTTCCCGGACCGGGGCACGAACCCACGTCCCCTGCATCGGCAGGCAGACTCTCAACCACTGCGCCACCAGGGGAGCCCCCCCCCCCGTTTCCTCATCTTTAAAATGGAGATAATAATAGTACCCATCTCATAAGGTTGTTGGAAGTACTAAATGAAAAAATACACGAAAAGTGCTTAGAATACTACCTGACAAATGACAGTCACTCAATACATGTTTGTTGAAATAATTTAAGGACATTTGACAATTACACAGAGATGACAGTGATATGTTGGGAAGCATATTCAGAATTCTAAAAGATGTGATTAGGTTATGGCAGTCAAAACTCAACATTAGCAGTGATAAATTTTAAAAATTCTGTACCACAAGAATGTTTAGTTTAAAACATTGGTTTCATTTATAATGGAAGAAAATAGGGTTTAATGGTAATAGAAATGAAAAGACTTGGAAAGTTTCTTGACCACAGAAACCAGTCTGAGCCGAGAGTAAGACTTGGCTATCTAAAAGTCAATGCAGAGCAGAAACAGTATGCATAAAATAATATAAATTGTATGTGACAGTATACTAACAAATATATTAGTGTACACATATACATATATTTACACATATACAATAAATATATTTATAAATACATTTAATGAAGGGGAGCAGAATATACCACCCCAAGATGTGCCACTTTAGCATGTAGATTATTTTGAGCTGAAGGCACTCAAGACCCAGCAGACACAGGAAAAATTTTTTACCTCTCTATTAACTTAATCTTAATTTAACCTTCTTAAATTCTTAAGAATTTAGATAAGGGGCATGGTGCAGAAAAAGAGCTATTACCAGAGATAACTTACCTTCCTACCAGGGCAAAGATCTGATTATCAAACATGCACTCTTCTTATCATCCTGTTAACTGTCCTCCTCCCTTTGAAACCTCAGGTCCCATTCTATTACTTAGTTCAAGATGACATATAAACCTCAATTGCCTTATTGCCTTTGTGTCTCATATTTCTATTGGACTCCCGTATGTACAAAATTAAATTTGTTTTTCTCCTATTAATCTGTCCTATGTCAATTTAATTATTAGATTAGCCAAACAACCTAGAAGGGAAGAACGAAAAAATTCTCCACCCTTACAATAACTATATCTTATCTATTTAGATATTGATCGATGTAAATATAGACATAGAGATAGAGATATATTTTTAAAGTATATGAGTATATATAGCCAATATCTGGAAAAATAGCCCCAATCAATCACAGTGGTTATCTTTGGAGAGTGGGTAGGGTTGGGAGACTTGAATGTTGCATTTTGTAAATACCTCAACCATATGAAGATATGAATATATATCATTTTATAATGATTAAAAATATAAAGGAAATGCAGTCTAAGGCTGCATTAATGGAAGTAAATGTTATATTCTTACCTATATGCTCTAAATTCCACTAGAACCATGTGTTCTTACACTTTTCCATGCCATTTGGCAGAATGGTTAAGTGTAGTTTTTCTCAGAATAATGGTTTTAAATGCATAAAATAAAATACAGACTATTATAAAGGGCATTATATTAAAATTCATTATCAGAATGTTAAAAATATTGTGATGTATTCACATATAATCTAGCAGTGGACAGAATGATACCAAAAATTAATTTTAAAATAGAAAGAGTTTATAAAAATTTCAAATATGTCTAACAACAATAATGTGATATGAAATTCTATGTGGTTTCTGTTAGTTACAAAGTCACAAGTATTGCTAATCCTACTGCAGTGTGTTGCCTACATTTGTAATTGAAGGAAGCGCTAAATTTTAGGTAGAGATTAGCTTTTGATAAGGGGAAGAGAAGATAGTACCTTTTTTCCCCCAATCTAAGCTCTCACCAGACTCTGGGCTGATTAGACACATATACCAAAAATCTGTGACCAAATGAGGTTATCTTATTCTCATGAGAACATTAGTGAGTCAGAAATAATGTGGAGGAAGACACAGAGCAGAGCAAGGGGTCTGGAAATCATGTCAAATGAGGATGATTAGCCTACAGAAGAAGACAGCCTAATTACCGCCTTCAACTAATAAAAAAGAACTTTTGCCATGGGCCGCGTACTGTTCTCAGCGCTAGTGCATTTACTTGCATTTTGCAGGCCAGGACTTCTCCCTGATCCTTTCCGGGGTCATCCAGCTTCTTCCCAGAAGAATGGACCTCAAGAACATTATCACTGGAGTAGTTAACCAGCTGGGCTTTTTCTCTTATTTGATCAATTCATTTCAATTCAACACCTAGTTATGAGGTTATGAATGGGATTAGGGGCTGTCAAGGACAATAAGAGAGGGGAGAAAGAAAGGGAGAGACAGACAGAGATGGAGACAATATGAAAGACAGATGTTTGGTCTTTGCTTATCATTCAGGAGATTACATTTGGCAAATGGGAAGGGAAAAGCAGGGTATTTGGTTTATCCATAATGATTCATTTGTACACTGCCTTTTTCCAGAAAGATAAAACTAAGGAGGTAGAGGATCAGGTTTGTATATACTTTAGACATATCAGGCATAATATAAATTCCATAATCATCAGGAACATACATTCAGAACCAAATCTTGTGAAAAACTGTCTGACAACAGAATAGATTATTGGGAATCAGAACTCTTCCATAAAATCCAGGATAAAAATCCCCATTGCTATAAAACTGATAAAAACAGAGTGCTGCAAACACACAGATGACAGAATGACAAATCTGGCCTGGAATAGATGAGAGAAGGGGACATTTCACTCGGCCTTGAGGGATGAGTAACATTTTAACAAATGAACACGAAGGGAAATGTTTGCCTTCTGCGCTGATGAAAGACTGGGCAGGGCATCATGGAAGTTCACTCTGGGATGAGAGTCTGATACAATGGTAGTACTAGATGAGTGGGCTGGGGGCAAAGCAGGCAGAATAATACAGGATACAGCTGTAAAACTTGAGTGGCAGCAGATTGTGGATGACATGTAATCACCTGCTAAGAAGGGTGGGTTTCATCCTAGAGCAAATGGGAGTCACAGAAGGCTTTGAATACAAGAATTGAAATGAACAGATTTGTTTTGTGAAGACAACTCTGGCCATTCAGTGAAATACAACATATCACAGATATAAAGACTAAAAGCAGGAAAATCTGTTAAGAAGCGAAAATGACAGTCCAGGTAAGAAGACTTAACTCCCCCCAAAGTGGAGATGAATTAAAGATAGTTTAGTAGTAGCTCTGGTTGGATAAATAATTTATAATTTTATGTGATATGGAGGTTTTAAATCTTCTTTCTTATTTCCCACCAAAACACTGCTATCACAGACCCGCCGTCTTACCCCAATACATATGCACATGCACACACAATGCATACTCACGTGTGCACACACGTTGGTACAATATGAAGAAAATGACCATCTCCCAGAGTGTGGGATAACTTGAGAAGGGCAGGAGGCCAGGGTCACAGTGGAGCTTTCAATAATGCAGGAAGAGAGGTCCTCTCTCTCAAGAAAGGGAAAGTGTTGGGTTTCTTTCAGTAATACATTAGCATTACTAATAAATTAATATCAATAAAGGATTCTGAAAACTACAGAAGTCAGATGCCATTAAAAAAAGACAAGAAATTCACACTAAACTGGCCATGTTTAGTTATTTAACTTAACCCAATCATAAGAATATGTCCTTGATGCCTTCACTTACTAGTGTCAATTATCAATTTCCTACTTCCCTACATATGAAGTAAGCTTTCAGGGAATTTTAATTTTCCTCAGCAAAGTAAAAGAAATGTGCAAAGATTAATACAGCATAGAAAAATAGAGATTGTGCAATAACAAACCTAGAGAATTTTTCACAGAACGAATGCCACATGGTTCTAAGCACACTCATGCAGGGACACAAGTAATCAAGTGCTTCCAGCCACGTTTTGTCATCTCCATTTTCTTTCTTTTTATTTTATTTTAATTTTCTTATTTTTTAGAGCAAACCGTTTGTATAGAGAAGGTGAGTAACATGCCTGGGTAGTAAGTAGTAGAGATCAGACTGAAGCCCAGGTCAGTCAGAAATGTTCATCAGGAATCTAAATCAAAACTTCAAAGGAAGAGATAAATATGGATTGGTGTAAGGGAAGTGGGGTAAGATCAAGAATGGTAAGAGAAATAGCAGAAACCCATAAAGCAATAATAGATGATAGATCCAGATGAATGAAAGAGGATGCATGCATGACTAAATGAGAAGAAAAAAAGGAAAAAGAAAACTATAGTATCAACACCATAAATTGGAGTCATGCTTATCTTTCACCCAGTGATCCCTCATTATAGAACCTGGGCACATTCCCAGGGAGGTTTTCTGCTCCTTCTACAGGTTACCCAAACAGTGAGAATAACTTCAGCCTTAACATAAACTTTAACTTTACATTTATTATTTTACTCTTCTGTTCCACATAAATAAGTTAAAAAATGTTAAGCAAATTTAGGAGCACCAGACTTGAAAGGAGTCTATAAAAGAAAAGGGAGGTCTCATGACATTTCTTTCTAATTTGGCTTATTCCATGTTATGCTTTTTACTTTTTTCCTCAAGTTTAATTTCAGTACTCTTTGACTTGCTCATGTTAACTGAAAAGCTTTTAGTTAACTTAAATTTGATTTTTTGGAAATTACTTTTGATTTAGTGGTAAATTAATATCAATAAAGAAAAGCAGTTGGAGTTGTCAAGGTGTTAAAATGAAACCCATTCTTCTTTTTTTTTGCGATACGCGGGCCTCACTGTTGTGGCCTCTCCCGTTGCGGAACACAGGCTCTGCACGCGCAGGCTCTGCACGCGCAGGCTCAGCGGCCATGGCTCACGGGTCCAGCCGCTCCGCAGCATGTGGAATCTTCCCGGACCGGGACACGAACCCGTGTTCCCTGCATCGGCAGGCGGACTCTCAACCACTGCGCCACCAGGGAAGCCCGAAACCCATTCTTATTAGCATTTCCTTTCCTATTTATCTGAAATAATGAAAACAAATGCATGTTTCCCTGCACTTAATACTTCATTACTGATGTTTTCTTTACCTATGCAGCTTTTCATAATTTTTTCGTAAATACCTCATACCTCTTGTTCTAATTATTTCTTACTGAAACAAAGATAAAACAAATGTTATTTGGAATTTATCCCAATGGTCCAACTTAGTTCAATAATTCCAGAGCTGATAGAGTATATTATCTTATGAAGCATATATTTTGTCTTATTGTTTGGAAAGAACCACAGAACTTTATTGATCTTCCCTAGTGGGGTGTCTTGGGATGATATGAACATCTCCCCACACCCACGAATTTTCCAGAAAGTAAGCCACTGGCTCATATTGCTTCACAAAAAAATAATTTTAGCTACATCCCATATAATTATTAAAAAGACAAAAGTTTCCCTGTGGGTATACTGATCCAGCAATGCCCTACCAGTATTCCTCCACATTATTTCTCCCCTCTCTACCCAGAGAACTCTAGTCCAAGCAGCACTGACTGCCTGAGTCAAGATTTCACCATATCCTACTCACAGAGTAATCACTCTTCCCATTAGCACTGACATGCTCTGCTTAGAGGACCTATTACATTTTATTCTAATTATCTGTTTACCGGGCTGTCCAATCTATCTCTTATACCCATGGCCACTGAAGGAGCTCATCTTTTGATGTCAGAGAGAATGCACCACTTCTGGATGAGTTGGCCTTTAAGTGTTAACAGTTGGGTTTTTTTGTTGTTGTTTTTTCACAAGCACAAACAACTTAGTATTTTTCATATTTATAACTAAATCTGTTGGAAACCCAAACTTCTTCCCCCAAAGCAGAGATGGGATGCTATGGTACAGCTTTATTCTGGACTGTAACAGGAGGCCAGTTCAACCCAATCTGACATGACGAAGCAGGCATGTGCCTTAGGGTATGCATCTTTCAATATTCTGAACCCCTCATTTTCTGCCATACATCACCCTCCTTTGTATAGGGGTTCTTATTCCTAGAATCAGGGATCTGTGATTCCAAAACCTCCCTTTACAGTTCCTTTCAGAAGCTCTCCTATAAAGAGCACCCCCATGATCCACTGCGTAATCCCAGATTCCCTTGGATAATCTGCAGAGAATCCTTTACAGTCCTTCACAGAGACCACAGGCTCTAATCTAGGTTTGATACCAATTCACGGTTAGGTTTGTCATCCTTGCCAATCATCTGTAGCAGTTAAAAACTGCTCTACATGTTAGATAACATGTAAAGAAACCTAATCTGAGAGAGAGAGAGAGAGAGAGAGAGAGAGAGAGAGAGAGAGAGAGAGAGAGAGAGAGAGAGAGAAGAAAATTGAGATGTCCAAGTAGTATTTCTATCCAAATACTGCTGAATTCTCCACTTTCAAAGAAAAGCCTTCAAATTCTTTGCCACAGTCAATGTACAAGTATAAACGTGTAACCTTAAAATATATCTGGGAGATGCTGAGCGTTCACTGTCTGTATTATTTTTCCATGGTTTTACAGAGCTTGGAAGAAAATAATTAAGATGTGGAACTCTGGAAATAAATGGGCAAAATTAAGGTTCAGCAATAGGATATAAGAAAGAATAGCGAGAAAGCACCTTTTCCACTTAAGACAAGGATACTTATTGTTATCCTTGTCTTAAATGGAAAAGGTGGAAATAGCAATGAGAGATCGCCATCCTCAAACGTTTGTTCTATACTTCCAGGCCTGCTTCAAGGCCTGCCTTACCCAGTGTTCACAGGTACCCCTTCTTTCTATTGCTCACAAATTGTATTTCATAATTTACGGTTCATTTTGTACTAGCTTAACATGTACATTTTTAAGCTCCTTAATGTAGAACTTTTTGTATTCCTATTTCTCCTGTATCCTTCGGTGTGCTTACTCCAGTACTGGTTATATGGTAGATGACTGCTGATTAATTGATCAGGAAGATAAAGAAAAATAATTCAACACTAACAGGATTGAGAGTTATGTTTAAATGTAGAATGAATTTGGCAAAATGTTTGGAATTAAAGACTATACCATTTAGGCTATTTTTAATAAGTGATTGGAATTACACAACAAACAACAGAAACTGAGCCCCAAAACAAGAATCTTTCAAAACTCATCATCTTGTATTCATAATACTCGAGATATTTAAGAGCATACACTTCATGTGAAAGTTTAGAGAATCTGTTACTATGGTAATTGTTAATGTGAATTTTCAAGGACAAATGCCAGGAAGGTTTAAATGTTGTTATGTACCTATTTTAGAACAATATACAGAACCTCTTATATTGAAATCCTATTACATTTCCAAATTCAAATGTGTTAAATTGACTTGATGTTTGCGAACTGAATCCTAATAAAGATTATTTTAACCATTTTGAAAAGTTGCCCAACAACCATGATAATAAACAGCAATGTGCTTTTAAAGACTGATGATTTCAGTATTGTCTTGCCTTCTACACTGACTTCATTCCTCCTCTTCCACAATAAATGGTCTTGTAGGTTTTTCTGTTTTTCTGTATTAATCTTCCCAAACTGCCATTGATCTAAGAGAAAATTCAAGAACATTGCATTTTACATCTATTTCACTTTTTGACAAACTGGAGAATGTGGGTCCAGTATAGGTGAATTACTTGACAGTTGCCTCATACTGAATTAGAAAAAGAGAAGAAATCATGTCTGACCTTGTTCACTGTTTTATTTCTGGTACTTGATACAGTCTCTAATAAATGAATATAGGCTCAGTAAATATTTGTGAATGAATGAATGAATAAAGTTAGGCACAGCAGAGCAGGGATAGAAGTTTTACAGTGAAGCCTCAAGAAAAGAAGTGAAAGCACATCTAGGCCTGAGACTTGCTTTCTACAGAAGGAGGTGATAAAAACAGGCAGGAGGCTGGACTGGCCAGGTGAGAATTGATATTTCTGGAGTCATAAACTCAAAAAGGCCTTGAACATTTGGAAAGAGAACTAGATTTAGGAAACAAATGATTCATGGCATATATATTATCTGCCCCAAAGCAAGAAGAGTTTACAGAAATCTTACTGAAACTTGGTAGGTGGGCTCTTCTACCAAGTTTCTTCCAGGAAGAGATATTTAGTGGAAATTGATAATATATACTATGCAAAATGTTAACACATGGCCTGTCCTGATGTGTGTAAGATGGTTATTGCTAAATTTTATCAAAGATAGAAATATTGACGAGGCCTCCACAAGCTTACTTAATCCAGCTACCCTTATTTTTCAGAGTTAACAAGTTTGTCAAGTTAAATATTCCTATCAAGAAGTACTTTAGAATCCTGTTTGCATGAATGAGAAGGAACACATGAATGATTATCTTATATCCTACCGGCTTTAACAAACATATAATATGTATTTAATTTTTTAATGTCTTAAATTCTATGGAAAAGGGGTTCAGAGCTGGCTGCGGAACACATGAGGCCTATTTTACCTGTCCAGCTTGCTAAAACTATCTTTCCATGAAAATATTCTCTTTTCTTGGTCGTCCTCATCTCTCCTTCCCTTCTCCTTTCTCACCCCCTGAAATCCTGCTAATATATCAAGGCCCAACTAAAATGTTATCTACTCCTATAGAGACTGTCTTGCTTAGAAGAGTCAGATTTCCTGCCATCTGCAGTCTTCTCTCACCACACTCTTTGCTTTACATCTCCTACAACTCTTTTCCCTATCAGGTAATGACCCCTTTGATGGCAGAGACCAACTCTTTTTCACTTTTGTCTTTCCAGAACCTGAATATAGCAGATGCTCAATAAATATTGGACTAATTGATTTATTGAGTGAGTGAATGAATAGGTACCCTGAATGAAAAATGTCTTCTTTGTAAGATAACCCAAACACACTGGGCCAGGGCAGGAATGATCACAACTGAAGTAAATGAGAAATGAACACACTGAAAAGCAAGGATTCTTGAGTGCCAAGTCCTGACATGTGGTAAGAGGTTAGTACATGTCAATTCTCTGATAATCTAAACCTTCTTATTTTAACTTCATATTTAGTAACAATTTTAACAAAGATTTCCTCACTCGTATCATTATTTTAGGATGTATTCCTATTTGATGAAAACAGATAAAATTAGGATAAAATGCTCATCCTTTAAGTGAATGGACTCTCCTAACACACAGCAATCCCCTTTAACATGCAGGAAAAAGCAACTTTCTGACTAGCACTTTAACACTGGGGAAGTTTGTACCATTCTATAGTTTAGTCCCAGAAGACCAGATCTCCATTACAGGTCAAAATTATCCTTTGAGAGAAAAGCATACTTTCTGCAGTTGTATGTGTTAGTAGATGTTTTTGAACTGTGAGATCAGGTTTCATAAATATGCTCCCTGTTCTTTCCTATGCTGTGTTTATTGTTTGTTCAAGCCAAGAGCTATAACATAAAAGGATGCTTTCTCAAGAGACTGAATATTATAAAGTCATGCATCTAAGTGTACAGAACATTCAGTCTGCCAAGAACAAAATCAAATATCTGAAAATGTAGTTTGATTTCCTGGTTAAAAACATTTCATAGTTGCCAGTCTACCCTTCCTGAACAGAACTGGTTCCATTAACAGAGCAAAGTAACTATAAGAAATGAAGTTGGGATAATGGGAGGTGTCCAGGGGTATAGTGCCAAACTGGCTTCTATGCTGAGAATCAAGTTTTGAGACAGACAGTAGAGCCTGCCTCCTTTGGTCCTATGAAACATTCTCCTTCAGTCAAAAAATAGCAAAGAAGGATGAGTTAGGAAAACCAAATGTAAGGTTATACATTTCTATAAGCCCAGTGAATGGTGGGTAGGGAAGTGAGAATTAGGGGGTAGGATTTCCAGAAAAGCTATCTAGATTTAGATATAAATGTACTAGAATTTCCTATAAGGGCAGTTCAAGGTTGGGAGAAGAGCAAAGAAACAAAGTTGTATAAAACTATCTTCAGAAGAAAAGAAGTAAAGTGAGAATGGGAGAAAAGAAGTTTGAGAGTCACCAATTACCTTAAGTCAGAGGTATGTGTGGTCCAGGGACCCTAGGGATTCACAAGGTCAAAACTAGTCTCATAATTATGCTAAGACACTCTTTGCCTTTTCATAAACACTCTCTCATAAATACACAGTGATGCTTTCCAAAAGCTACAGGACGTGTGATATCACATCAGACTGATGCAGAAATAGATATGTGAATCCAATCCAATAGATATGTGAATCCAATAGATATGTGAATTAGGTCAGACATTAAAAAGATTGTCAAAAATATAAAACAATACCATTCTTTTCATGCTTTTTCTTGCTTTAGAAAATAGAGTTATTTTTATAAAATATATTATTTCACATGTGAATATTTATTAGTTACATTTTAAATGAATCATATTTATAAAATTTCTCAGTTTTAATTTTGAATATGGTAAATATTGATATATATTATCCACACAAAAGCTCTGGGTATCCTCAATAATTTTTAACATTCAAAGAGGTCTCGAGACCAAAGGTTTAAGAACTACTGGTTTATACAATCTTCCCTATCTCAGTAAATGACTTTATTATTCTCCCAGTTGCTCAAGCTAAGAATCTTATAGGAATCTTTCGTTCATTTCTTTCACTCATTTCCTTATATGTCAGCTCTTACCGAACCTGTAAGTTCAACCACTAAAATATATCTCTGACCTGCTCCCATATTTCTATCTGCACTCCATCACAATAACCTGAGGTCCAATCTTCTCTGAGGTGGCAAGGGCACCTTTGTTGACATCCTTGCCTCTTGCCTCTCTCCATTCCACTGTTTTACTCAACAAGGCAATTTTATCCAAGAGATGCTAAAGCTGCAGTGTCCAGATCCTGGGAACCTTTCAAGCATGTGCCACAATGTTTGGGACTTAAGAAAATTAATCATTGACTTTAAAAAATCTTTTTAAATACACAAAATAAAAATTAAATTAATTCATGTTTATTTTACTTTTTTTTTTTTTTTTTTTTTGCAGTACACGGGCCTCTCACTATTGTGGCCTCTCCCATTGCGGAGCACAGGCTCCGGACGCGCAGGCTCAGCGGCCATGGCTCACAGGCCCAGCCGCTCCGCGGCATGTGGGATCTTCCCGGACCGGGGCACGAACCCGTGTCCCCTGCGTCTGCAGGCAGGCTCTCAACCACTGCGCCACCAGGAAAGCCCTTCATATTTATTTTAAAGTCTAAGATTGCCACGTCAACTAGCAATACAACACAATTAGTTGTGGAAAAGTTATACTTAATTAGGGTTACAGGTACAGTTTAATATGCATGATAAGATGTGGATAACATCTCTAGAAGAAGTATTTGGTTCATGCCTATCTCTCCACCTTCATCTCATATATTTTCCCACTTACTGGGATCTAACAACACTCATGAGGTTATTACACTTAGTACCTGGCTAGCTCCCTCCCACCTCTGAGTTTGGACACATGCAGTTAGTTCCTTGAGTCTGAAATACTCTCCAAACTCTTCTTGGAGTGCATTATTTCTCATCTTTCAGGTCTCAAGAATGTTTTCCAGAAAGGCTGTTCTTGGCCATTCTATTAAAAAAAAAATGGCTTCCGTAAGTTACTCTATCACTCTCAAATGTTTACTCTTTTACAGAACTACTTACCACAATCCTTTAATTATCTTACTTACCTATACTTTGCTTGATTACTGCCTATATCCTCCAACAAAATTCAAGTTACCTTAGGGCAGAAATTAGGAATGAAAGATATGTATGTGTAGTGTGTGTGTGTGTGTGTGTGTGTGTGTGTGTGTGTGTGTGTGTGTGTGTGTGTATGTGTGGTGGAGGGAAATAGAAAGGGTACCCTTAGTTGGGAACTGTCATCTTTGAGCCTAACTAAACATACTTCTGCAATCCTGACCCTCTTCTGGAACACCAATCCCATCTCTCTATAGATACTTGATTTATGTCTATTAAGTTACTCTGGGATGAAATAAGGAATAATTACAGAAAAGAGTCTGTTATTGACTCTTGGCTGTTTTCATAGTTATTTTTCTCAGAAATGTGACAATTAGATGACAGAAATTAATATTTTACTATGTTCCTAGTGAGATATAATGGCTGATTTTTTTATTTTTAAGGAACATGATAAATGCTACTATGAAACTGAACTACGACAACTAATGACAGCAGGGAGACAAATTCTGATTAAGGCTGTTGTACTGTGGCTCCTCCAAATCCTCTGAATATCTTTAGAGACTAAAATATAAGCTGCACCTTAGAAAGCAGTCAGTAAATTCTTCACAAACATTCAAAGTTCAAGAAATAATACTAGGTTGAACAACAATAGGCACTATTTGATCTTTATGATCTATAAAACTGTAATTAATACAGTTCAACCTGAAAACAAAGCTTACATTTAAAAATCATATTATTTCCAATTTTTCTAACCTCAGAAGCATGGGTCTCTATATATTTAAAAAAAAATCATTCAATAGCCTGTTCTATATTTGTTTTGTCTAGAAACTTTAATGATCACATAACCTAGGCCACATGATTTTTTGTCTTTGTTTTTGTTTTTGTTTTTTTTTAGCATCAGGCTTAAAATAATGGCAAAGATATAGACAGGGAAAAATAAAAATAAGAGAGTGAGAAAGAGACAGAGGAGACACACTAAAAAAATCTGCATGAGAGAGAGAACAGAGAGAAAGAATGTAGAGAATCCAGGGAATAAAGAGAGAGACCAAGGAAAAGATGGAGAGTGGAGGAGCAGGAGGAGAAGGGAGAAAGAAAGAGGAGGAGGAAAATGTGGAGGAGAGAATGGATTTATCTTTGCTCAGGAAATTATCTCTGAGAGTATGCTGAACTGTAAGCAACTACACGCTCTCAATAAGCTTTGTTGTTGATATTGTTAGTGGTGTCATTGCATGTTCTTGTTATATTCAACCTATTAAGAAAAAAAATGTATTTTTGCTTATTTTCTGTTTCCTAGCTTAGATATATTGTTTCACTAAGCTTAGATATAAAGGGAAGCATAGGAGACTGATATTAGAAAGATTTAGGTTAAAATTACCAACACTACTTCTTACTGGCTATATTCATTAGACCAAATAGGGTAACTACTCTTTATTTAATTGACGTATAGTATTTACAATATTATATTAGGTTCAGGTGCACAGCATAGCAATTCAATATTTTTACAGATTATACTCCATTAAAAGTTATTAAAAGATAATGACTATAATTCTCTATGCTATACAATATATCCTTGTTGCTTATCTATTTCACACATAGTAGTTTGTATCTTAGTCTCTTCTTCTCTAAGATAAATTTAATTATACGATCTACCTAGGTGATAAAACATCAGTAAATACTACGTACATGTAGCTATATTAATATAAGCACCTTAGATTTAAAATAAATTATTTCTGCCTAAAGAAAAAGACAAAAGGAAATAATCCAACCTGAGAACAGTTGCAGTGTTATTGACTTGGGAGAATTTTTTAAGTTTTGGGTAATAAGCTTATACTACTACTATTATGAAAATGCATGCATTTATAAAATCTTCAATCTAAATATTCAGTACTGCAAGTTATTTGTCTTATTTAAAAGGCAAAATCACAGAACACTGTTCAGGTTCCATCCTGAACTGATCTTTTTTAATCACTGCCCATCCCTACTATCTGATGGAAACACTGTATTACATTCCAGGAATGTAAAGCTCTTGCCTACACTTTCCAGCGCCAAAATTTCTATCTGAACACAAAATATCTACCAGGCAGTTATATGCATTTTTACAGAAAAATAAAGTAGACTCTTGGCATTGTAGATTTAACATTCATAGCTTACATTTCAGGAGTGACCCCAAAGTTCCAGGATACATAGTCAGTTTGTCATTTTGCTGAGACATGGATTATTATTACAAGTACTTCAAGGCTGGAGGCACATTCAACACAGTTTTATTGTTCTCTCTCTTTCATCATTTATTCGTTTTACAGAGGAAATCATATGCTAAATAGGTATTCAAGAATCTGAGGATTGACAAGTTTTCCTGGAGGGATCACTCAAATGGTGAGGGTTCACTGTGCATCAACAAGTCAGGAATATTTGAAATCATTTGCCTCAAACAGATCAGACCAACATATTTCCCTTCTTTAATGTATTCTTTAAGCATAGAGTGAAATCATTTATGGTAGCAAAAAAATCTAAGCCTCAAGAAAAAGTATGGAAAAGATGTACTTGGGAGCGTGATATGTCCAGATGCTCTCTGAATTTCTCTAAATTGGGGGTCCAGGAATAGTCATTGTTGTAACACACTACGGAATATTTTTTGGCATGAAAGATTCATTTTTTCCCCTAATAAAAATCTCTGAATACTCTGTGAAGGCAAGTAAATAGTAAGTTCCTAACATCCGGATTTCCTTTGGGATTAAAGTGGGAATAAAGTAAGAATTGCCTTTATTAAATTTCCTTATTATGTCTTATGAAAATTAATTACCCCTTGAACAGACCCGATGCAAGTTATACATTGATGTTTTCTATTTCCCACATAACATCTTTTCAAAAATTAATTATAGCCAATGTCTTCAATTCAAAGGGGAATAATTAAAAGCAGTGTGAGGGAGTGAAGAGATATGATGTCATTTAAAAATTAACTGAAGCATTTAAAAATTAACCAGCCTTTCTTAGAGTTTAATTTCTGTTAAAATTTAATAGCTTATATATAAGTATTCATTATTTATATTAAATCTGATTTTGGATTTTACAGTCTGAGAAATAATAGTTAATAGGTAATTACTCTTATTTAAAATTTTTTTTCAATTTGTGAGACAAAATGAAATATTTCAGATAAGAAGTTTCTTTAAACTGAAAACAATAAGCTTGAATGTGGCTGTCTGCTAAGTTTTGTCTATGTATAAGATCTTACTAAAGTCAGAGACAATGTCCTTTGATGTTCTCTAAATTAGCCCGCTAGAGGTATAGCATCCTTCTGATGACCTTTAGGGTTATAGTGACAAAATTCCAGAAAATTATGTTGCATTCACACACACACACACACACACACACACACACACACACACACACACACACACACACACACTCCAACCATAAGAAATAATAACAAACTGTGATCATCAGTCTAATTCTACCCATCACAAGATATCGGCAGAAGACTCACTGGGCATTTACCTTTCTCATCCCAGTGATGAAGTCCCCAGGGATGGATGTCTACAGGGAATGAGTGGCAGTTTCCATGCTGGTGGAAGTGAATTTAAGGATATAGCACAGGCCTCACTCATCTTTCCCTTGCAGTCAATATTCCTGATTCTTGTCCACTCAAGAACCTCTTAATATAAGCTGCAGTGATATATTCCTGCCCTGTCTGAGCCAGTCACTCCCAAAATGGGACAGAAGAGGCCAAGTAGAGATTAATTTATTTAGAATGGTTTTGCCAGAAACCTATCTCTGCTCTGGATGGAGCAACTGCTCCTGAGAATATTGAATTTATTGTAGTTTCTGGGAATTTCTCTTTTCTGAGAGGAAGTAAAATATTAGATGGAAATGGGGTTAGTTTGAAAATGATCAGCTCACCTACCAGATAACACTGGAGCTAAAGACATAAGCAAACACAGATAAGTAAGCCTTAGTAATTTCATCTATGATCACAGAAACTATCAAGGGGCCCCTGGCTTTGCTTCCACCTTTGTTCTTATTCCCTGTTCTTTTCCAGAGTTTGCCCAGCTCCTGACCAAATAGTTTTGGTTACCATCTCTGGAGCCAATGTATTCTTCACATTGCACTTGACTTCCTTGTTTCTATACCATGAATGTGAGGTGTATTAGTCGGTTTTCGTTAGATTATGCTGCAGTAACAATGAAAATCGCTCTCGATGACTTACAAAAACAAGGCAATTTCTCTCTCATATTACATGTTGACTACTGGTTAGCAGTGCTGTGCTCCTCGTACAGTCTGAAGTCTAAGATAAAGAAAAAGCAATACCAAAATATCTCTATCTTATGCACAGCTGTTCCCATGGCAGAGAGAAAAAAAAAAAAGCAACATCAAACCCATGTCAGGGCTCTTAAAGCTTCTTTCCAGAAGTGGCAATACCAGGGCCACATATATTCCAGTAGCCAGAACAAGCTACATGGCTAAGCCAAACGTCAGCGGGATGAGTAAGCATAATCCTCCCACGTGGAGGGGTGGAAAAGTAGTAAACAGTGATGCTGCCGTTCATGGCAGATGTGGCCACTGCTCAACTACGGACCCTCCTCGGGCCCCTAGGACTCCAATCCCAGGCTTACAGGCCTTGGTAACTTGATAAGGAAACAACTCCCATTACTGTTAATATGAAACCAGCACAGTGTAAGAAGGAAAACCTGAAACTGAAGGCAGCCCTGACTTCTATAAAAATACGCTTTGACTTAACCCAGTTTTTTCCCAATTCAGTCAACCTTATATGTCAGATTTTTTACAGGAATCACAGGGTTTAATTTATGGCGTGTCATTTCATCTAAGCTACATTGAGACTCTTGGGCAGTTCTGTCAGTTCCCATTTATCTGTTATGATCTGTCTTTTCTTCCTTCCTGTGTTTCTCATCCCCGTGGAGCCTAGCCAAGCCCACAGCTCTGGCTGAAGTGATTTTCTGCTCTGGAAGAAAGTCCCAAGAGTCACATGTCACGACCAGAAAAATATTAAATGAAATGAGTCCCTTATGCATTCTTGCTCATTCTTTCAACTTCAAAATCTAGTAACTGAACATTTACATATCCAGATATAGCTATTTACCTAAACCTATATATTCTTTGTTCCATGTAGATTGTAAGGATAATTCAGACACTATAATCATAATTGTGAAATACGTGTCATTCAGTTGAAATGGAAAATGTCATACTTCTCATAATACAATTCAACTTTTCTGCTTGGTCTGCTTCTAAACAAAACAGTTCACCTCAACAAGATCCCTTGCTTTCTGGAAGTTTGTAAGATCTTAGGTTATATCAAGTATAGGATTACAAAGCTTTTCTTTAATCCTTACACGCTAAGATGATACCATGAGAATGAAAGGTCACAGAAAGAGAGACTATTTGTACAAGGTAAAATGAGGTGGATATATAGAAAAATATCCATGCTGATATGTAAAAAAAAAATTTGATGATGGATGCACAACTCTGTGAATAAACTGAAAAACCATTTCATTATACCCTTTAAAAGAGTGAATTGTATGGAATGAAAATTATGTCTTAATAAAGCTGTTAAAAATAAACATATACGCTTTTGTTCTGAATACTGTTGCCTCCAGATAAGATTATTTACACCTACCATAGAGAAATATCATGTTATAAAAATCTCTCTCATACAAATGGTCACTTCTTGCTCAGTTTTATTTAAAGATGACTGTTGAAATTCCCGTTTCCTCCTCTACGCTTACTCCTCTCCTTCTCCCTCCCTTTGCTGTTAAAAAGACTCCTCTCCTTTTCAAGGCAGTCTATTGCTATAACATTTTTAGTTTGTTTTTGTTTTATTCTATTTTTGTGGTATTTTTTTCACAACTTTATTGGAGTATAATTGCTTTACAATGGTGTGTTAGTTTCTGCTTTATAACAAAGTGAATCAGTTATACATACACATATGTTCCCATATCTCTTTCCTCTTGCGTCTCCCTCCCTCCCACCCTCCTTACCCCACCACTCTAGGTTCCCACAAAGCACGAAGCTGATCTCCCTGTGCTATGCGGCTGCTTCCCACTAATTATCTGTTTTACGTTTGGTAGTGTATATATGTCCATGCCACTCTTGAACTTTGTCACAGCTCACAGCTTACCCTTCCTCCTCCCCACATCCTCAAGTCCATTCTCTAGTAGGTCTGTGTCTTTATTCCCATCTTACCCCTAGGTTCTTCATGCCTTTTTTTTTTCTTAGATTCCATATATATGTGTTAGCATACGGTATTTGTTTTTCTCTTTCTGACTTACTTCACTCTGTATGACAGACTCTAGGTCCATCCACCTCACTACAAATATCTCAATTTCATTTCTTTTTATGGCTGAGTAAAATTCCATTGTATATATGTGCCACATCTTCTTTACCCATTCATACGCTGATGGACACTTAGGTGGCTTCCATGTCCTGGCTATTGTAAATAGAGCTGCAATGAACATTTTGGTACATGACTCTTTTTGAATTATGGTTTTCTCAGGGTATATGCCCAGTAGTGTGATTGCTGGGTTGTACGGTAGTTCTATTTTTAGTTTTTTAAGGAACCTCCATACTGTTCTCCATAGTGGCTGTATCAATTTACATGCCCACCACCAGTGCAAGAGGGTTCCCTTTTCTCCACACCCTCTCCAGCATTTATTGTTTCTAGAGTTTTTGATGATGGCCATTCTGAATGGTGTGAGATGATATCTCATTGTAGTTTTGATTTGAATTTCTCTAATGACTAAAGATGTTGAGCATTCTTTCTTGTGTTTGTTGGCAATCTGTATATCTTCTTTGAAGAAATGTCTATTTAGGTCTTCTGCCCATTTTGGGATTGGGTTGTTTGTTTTTCTGTTATTGAGCTGCATGAGCTGATTGTAAATCTTGGAGATTAATTCTTTGTCAGTTGCTTCATTTGCAAATATTTTCTCCCATTCTGAGGGTTGTCTTTTCATCTTGTTTATGGTTTCCTTTGCTGTGCAAAAGCTTTTAAGTTTCATTAGGTCCCATTGGTTTAGTTTTGTTTTTATTTCCATTTCTCCAGGAGGTGGCTCAAAAAGTATCTTGCTGTGATTTATGTCATAGAGTGTTCTGCCTATGTTTTCCTCTAAGAGTTTGATAGTGTCTGGCCTTACATTTAGGTCTTTAATCCATTTTGAGTTTATTTTTGTGTATGGTATTAGAGAGTGTTCTAATTTCATACTTTTACATGTACCTGTCCAGTTTTCCCAGCACCACTTATTGAAGAGGCTGTCTTTCTCTACTGTATATTCTTGCCTCCTTTATCAAAGATAAGGTGACCATATGTGCGTGGGTTTATCTCTGGGCTTTCTATCCTTTTCCATTGATCTATATTTCTGTTTTTGTGCCAGTACCATACTGTCTTGATTACTGTAGGTTTGTAGTATAGTCTGAAGTCAGGGAGCCTGATTCCTCCAGCTCCATTTTTTGTTCTCAAGATGGCTTTGGCTATTCGGGGTCTTTTGTGTTTCCATACAAATTATGGAATTTTTTGTTCCAGTTCTGTGAAAAATGCCAGTGGTAGTTTGATAGGGATTGCAATGAGTCTGTAGATTGCTTTGGGTAGTATAGTCATTTTCACAATGTTGATTCTTCCAATCCAAGAACATGTATATCTCTCTATTTGTATCATCTTTAACTTCTTTCATTAGTGTCTTATAACTTTCTGCATACAAGTCTTTTGTCTCCTTAGGTAGGTTTATTCCTAGATATTTTATTCTTTTTGTTGCAATGGTAAATGGGAGTGTTTTCTTAATTTCACTTTCAGATTTTTCATCATTAGTGTATAGGAATGCCAGAGATTTCTGTGCCTTAATTTTGTATCCTGCTACTTTACCAAATTCATTGATTAGCTCTAGTAGTTTTCTGGTAGCATCTTTAGGATTCTCTATGTAGAGTATCACGTCAACTGCAAACAGTGACAGCTTTACTTCTTCTTTTCTGATTTGGATTCCTTTTATTTCTTTTCCTTCTCTGATTGCTGTGGCTAAAACTTCCAAAACTATGTTGAATAATAGTGGTGAGAGTGGGCACCCTTGTCTTGTTCCTGATCTTAGTGGAAATGGTTTCAGTTTTTCACAATGGAGGATGATGTTGGCTGTGGGTTTGTCATATATGGCCTTTATTATGTTGAGGAAAGTTCCCTCTATGCCTACTTTCTGCAGGGTTTTTCTCATAAATGGGTGTTGAATTTCGTGGAAAGCTTTCTCTGTATCTATTGAGATGATCATACGGTTTTTCTCCTTCTATTGCTATAACTTAACTTCCTTAACCACTGGAGACTCAACCCACCTCTTCTGCTGTGACTGAAGCCATCCTTCTGCCCTTTTCTGGCTGCTCGTTATCATGACTTGGACTCTGTTGTTCCTCCCATGGTGTTCCTCCCATTGGTAACCTTCATGGGAGAGGGGTGATGAGAAAATGGGGGAAGGAAAAGGAGTCCTTATCTCAACCTGAAATCCTACCATCACCCCTTTTTCTGTTCAGATCAAGATTGTATAGCTCTGCGATGATTAATTTTATGTGTCAACTCAACTGGGGTAAGTGATGCCCAGATGGCTGGCAAAATGTTAGGTCTGAGTGTGTCTGTGAGAGTGTATTTGGAAGACATTAGCATCTGAGTCAGTAGACTGGGGGAAAATCCACCCTCACCAATGTGGGTAGGCATCATCCAATCCATTGAGGGCCAGAATAGAACAAAAAGGTGGAGAAGGGTGAATGTGATCTCTCTGGCTGAGGCACAATATCCATCTTCTCCTGTCCTCAGACACTGTGTTCCTGGTTCTTGGGCCTTTGGACTCTGTCTGAATTACACTACCATCTTTCCTGGTTCTCCGGCTTGTGTACGGCAGATCGTGGGACTTCTTAGCCTCCATAATTGTGAGAGGTAATTCCTATAGTAAGTCTGTATATCTATATATCTACATCTATATCTTTCCATCCTACTGATTCTATTTCTCTGGAGAACTCTAATATAATCCCTTACTTGCCAAAGCCAACATCTCTAGACTTTCTCAAGCTAACAGGTTGCGTAAGGTTCTGTACACTAGGAAGAGTTCAGAAAGAAGGCAGGGGGGACAAGGGAAAGTGCTAGGGAAGAAATCCCTATCCCACTTTCACTGCCCTGTCTCCCTTCTCTGAATTCTACCTTTGCCTATAACCCTCATCTCCCAGCTCCACAGATACTCCCTGCTTTTTGCTCATCTTCAAAGACTACAACTGTTCTGATCACCAAATAGTGAAGTAGTTCTAGTTATACATAAACTCCTGAAAATGAAGTTAGGAAACTCCAGAACAATTCTCAGTGTCCCTTATCTGTTGGGGGAATTTGTCCATGGGGTTTCTCAATTCCCTAGGCTTGGAGAGCAGTTTAGAAGTGTCTCCATTTCCGTTATGTTCACCTTGCATTGTTATTGTTCCTCTCTCGTTAGAAAATGAAGTTCTTCATAGCAGAAATCATGTCATATTCCTGTGTCTCCCCTGTGCCTCGGACAGTGCCTAACTCATAGAAGATGCTTCCTATAAACTTGCTGAATAAACTCCCACACTCCTGGTTTCAAAATCCTACCTTGTGTGATCCCCTTTTCCTTTAATCCCTCACCTGGTCCTTTTGCCAGGCATCTGGATACCATTTTCATTTCAACCATTTATCCCAGTGATACTTCCAAGTTCAGATTTCATTCCATGGACAAATTATTGTATTGTCACGCCTCCCCAGATTCTGCATACTACATATAAATAATGAACAAAACGCCACTGTAAATCTGCACAGCCTTTTTTTTTTTTTTGTTAAATCGATACAAATTGACTCTACTTGTCTGCATTGCAATCCTTTTTAAAAAAATTTTATTGACATATAGTTGATTTACAATGTTGTGCTAATTTCTGCTGTAGAGCAGAGTGACTCAGTTATACATATATACACTTTTTCATATTCTTTTCCATTGTGGTTTATCACAAGATAATGAATATAGTTCCCTGTGCTATATAGTAGGACCTGGTTGTTTATCCACTCTCTATATAATAGTTTGTATTTGCTAATCCCAACCTCCCAATCCTTCCCCCACTCCTGCCCTCCCCGCCCTTAACAACCACAAGTCTATTCTCTATGTCTGTGAATCTGTTTCTGTTTTGTAGAAAAGTTTATTTGTGTCCTATTTTAGATTCCACATATAAGTGATATCATATGGTATTTGTCTTTCTTTTTCTGATTTACTTCACTTAGTATAATAATCTCTAGGTCCATCCATGTTGCCGCAAATGCCATTATTCCATTTGTAATTCTTTCAAAATAGTAGGGAGAGATCAGGAAACAGAGGTAATAAGAGAAAATGACTTACTGGGAGTTTCTACAGTACTTTCCTGCAAAGTTGAAATCTAAATAGTCATATGAAGATCACGCAACTCATTCTTTACATAAAATTGTTTTGCTTGATTCCTCCCCCCATTCTGAGCATAAGACAGAAAACATATTTAGGAGATAGAAGGGGGAAAAAAATACAGCTCAAACACCAGGGTTTTTATGCTTAGATTTTTCTACCACCACCAATAGGTAAACTTGGTCAAAAATATCTTGTAGCCCTTACATTTTAAAAGCGCTTCTGTTTAAAACACACCTAGCAAAACACTTCTGGTTTATGGCTTAGTAACTTTCATTTCAAAAATGCGTAAATTTGGGCTTAATCTAAAAAAAAAATTTTTGCATAGCAAATTGCAAACACCTAAGGCACCTCTTTTCCTTCCTGTTGTAAGTAAATCAGTCCCTAGTACGACACTGAATCTGGCATGTAAAAACACTAAAAACCAGCCTGCAGCTCTGTACGTGTACCACACAAGCCCAGAAAAACACCACCTGTGTTAACTAAAATGCAATCCATTCCAAGTTACCAATGCAATTTGAAACAGGATCTAAATTGGATGAAGAAACCTTTCTAACTGTAGAGTTAAGCAGACAACGAAAACTGATCTAATAGCATCTCATTGCCTTTACAACTATGCCCACATATGGCACAGTGCATAAGTAACAGAGGAAGCTGAGACTTCTACAGTGCTGAAAGCTGGCTCATTATTTTTCTGTGAGGGTAGATACTACACACTTGCCAAGCCCCAATATCTCTAGCCTCTAGGGCTTTACACTTAACACTAGTTCCCCAGCTTTACAATACTCTTCCCCTCTTCATTCTATATCCAAGCTAACCCTCCCTTCCTTTTTACTTAACTAACTTCTAACTACCCCTTAGTACTCAGCTTAGATCACAATTTTTCCAAGAAATCTCCCTGACCTGTTATCACGTCTGGGTTAGGCAAGTTTCTTATACATTCCCAGAGCACCCCATATACTTTCTTGCTTTAGCATTCATCACAGTGTTCTGTAACTTGCTGGTCTATTTTTTTTAAATCTTCTATTAGGCTATAATAGTGAGGACTTTGTCTATTTTTTCTGTGCTAATACCCACCACCTAGCACATCACTGGGTACACAGTAAGGGTTTAGTAAATGCTTACTGAATGAATGAATGAGTGCTTCTAAGACCTATTTTTGTTCTATGGTTTCCTTTTCAAACTGCTCCTTCCTTAAAGGCACACTGATACTTGATGCAACAGAAATTTCATTTTTTATATCTGGTTTCTTCTTATAATTGTGATACACATTACATGAGCCATTATTTTAGCAGTTTCAAAACAGTAGTAAGCCAGGTATAGAAAAATATAATACCGTCAATTAAAAAACTGTAGTCTAATAGGAATAATCTAGAAATTCTGTTTGGGTAATAATAAATCTACTACCAATATTCAGATGGAGACACATAGCTGAGTGAAGAGTGAAAAATGTACATCCTGGTTCAGTACAGGGGTTGATCCCTGTGACAGTGCTGCTCTTGTTCTGGGTACCCGTATTCCTTCTACAGTAAACCCTGCCTGATCTCCCCCTCCCCCAGTCACCTGCTGTCTGCAGCTGGACTGGACCATGTAACTATTTCTGGCCAATGAATTGTAGATAAAAGTTACATGCATTGACTTCAGAACTAGAGGGGTTCATTGCTAGTCTGAGAACCTCAAGCTTTCTCTTTGTCCTGCCACCTCCACCAGTGACTTTCCAGAGGATGGAGTGCATAATAACCAGTGTTGAAACAACGTCAATATGCAACAAACTTCCTGCCAGTGTCCACAACTGGGAAACATAGTATCAGTTAGAAATAAACCGTTGTTATAGGGCTTATTGTTACTGTGTCATAACCTAGCCTACATTGACTATTTGAATTACTCTTCATGCTCTTGTTTGAATAAGAGCACCCAATGTGACTGGCTCTGGAAAGAGAGGAAATTAGATTCGATAGGAAATTCTCAACCCAGGATAATCTACCTATTTTAAAGTCAGATGATTAATAACCTTAAACCCATCTGCAACATTAATTCCTCTATGTCATTTAACCTAAGAAATTCATAGATTCCAGTGATTAGGATGTGAACATCTTTGGGGAGGGGATCACTATTCTGCTTACCATCTTGAATTTAACCTTCAACTCACTGGAGGCCATTTGCAGCTTCTCAGCTTCATATCTAAAGTAACACAATGGCCATTATTTAC
The DNA here is from genome assembly GCF_026419965.1 of Kogia breviceps. NCBI lineage: Eukaryota > Metazoa > Chordata > Mammalia > Artiodactyla > Physeteridae > Kogia > Kogia breviceps. Next base: position 46,104,317 of record NC_081317.1, on the reverse strand, counting down.
CTTATTTAATATAGTTTGTAAATACCTTCTATGAGACAGGTTATTCTAATTCTCATATACAGGATGAGAAACACACTGAAAGAAGCCCAAATCACTTCTAGTTTTTGAGGCCCCTATGACAGCAAACCATGAAAACTTATAGGGCTTTAATTATTTACATTGAATTAATTAATACTTTTAAGGAAAATAATGTGTGAAGGTATATCTAATCACATTTGGAGATAATATCAAAGGTTTACAGACTTGAGAAGAGACAATAATAGTCCTACTAAGTATAGTAGGTATAGGAGAAAGGCTTAACCCTAATCATGAAGGTCCCTCCCCACAAGCCTGACTTCCAATTGCTATCAGGAAACTGGCAAAAGATTGGTAAAAGTCCCGTACATCACCATTCCCTGAGAGCACAAAAAGAGGTAAAGAACATATGCTGAAGGTACATTATTCTATCTTATCTTTAATGCACAGGGGAGGAAGGTGTTAGAAATGAATAACCATGCCTAAATGCTAAGATTATCTGTTCATTATAGATCACAAGCTGTAGGATCAAGGTGGTATGGATGTATGTATTAATATAAGGATGGGTCCACCTATAGCCTCCTTGCCAGTCAATATTCATAAAGCCTTGATAATTCAGAAGAGAAAGATGTGAGCGTGCATTTTCCCTCTCAAAGTATGGATTCAACAAATACTAATGAGTACCAAAGTAGAAGTTTTGAAGTAGCACCAGGACATATTTTTCAAAAGGCAAGAAATATCATAGTTCAGGGATTAGAAGATATTAATCCCATACACACACACACACACACACACACACCTAAAAATACAGTCCCACAGCTACTGAGCTTCTGTCCTGGGGAAGGAACTAAACAAATAAACAAATCATTGGTACCACCATACTATCTTTTGAAAAAAAGACAAGTTAGATATTAAGACCCAAAGGAAATGTACTTAATGTGAGGTTGGCTTGCAGAATAAGATGCCTCCAGATGGAGTAAAAGAGATTGTTTCCACATATCACTCTTCTACCATTTGGTTGCCCAACAATTCCTGTAAGAATAATCTTAAGAGGATACATTCCTTCTCAGCCTAACAAGTAAAATATCTGTACACCTACAAACAATAGCAATGTTCCTCGTTTATCTAGTACTGTCTTTTTGAGGAAACACATGAATAATTTCACATGTGATGACCAGAGCTGTAATTATTGTTTCCATTTCTCAGAGGATGAAGCTTGGTCTAACATAGGATGAGGGCTGATGAGCAGGTGCGTGGCAGTCCTGGAACCATATGGCTCCCAGCTCTTAGTCGCGTGCTCATTTCAGAAAACTATCTTGTCTCCAAGAGGGCAACTTGTTTACAAATGACGTTCAAATTAAATTATCATTATTGTGGTTGCCACATCTTTGTGTATGGATGAAACAGAAGAGGTTCCTTTGGGGATCGAGAGTTTGGGCTGGAGGCCTATAAAGATTCCTGAAAATTCTGCATGTCTATTAGTCAAGCACATATGCACAATTGTGTTTTTTGGGGTTTTTTTGGCTTTTTTGGCTGTGTTTCGTCTTTGTTGCTGCGTGTGGGCTTTGTTTGTGGTGAGTGGGGGCTAGTCTTCCTTGTGGTGCGCGGCCTTCTCATTGTGGTGGTTTCCCTTGTTGTGGAGCACAGGCTCTAGGCGTGCGGGCTTCGGTAGTTGTGGTTCGCAGGCTCTAGAGCGCACGCTCAGTAGTTGTGGCGCATGGGCTTAGTTGCTCCGTGGCATGTGGGATCTTCCTAGACCAGGGCTCGAACTCATATGCCTTGCATTGGCAGGCGGATCCTTAACCACTGTGTCACCAGGAAAGTCCCCACAATTGTGTTTTACCTTCACTCAAACACACTTGAAAACATTTCACAGGCTCATTACTCACCAAATCTTGAAGTGAATTAAAATTTCTCTTAATAGTATGTTATGAAGAAATGAGACTAGTTGTCAAATATTAAAGATAAAGTATTCAGCAGCTATGGATTAGAATACAATGCAGCTTAGTGATCAGGAACACATGCTCCAGAGACATGTGGGGTTTAAATCAAGGTCTTACCGTCTCCTACCAGTATTACTTAAGCCACAATTTCCTCTCTTGGAAGAGAGAAAAAAATCTATGGCTGCCTCCTGAGGTAATTATGAGGATTAAATGACATAAGGTACAAGTTAACTGTTCTCAACTGGGAACAATTCTTCCCATCCAAGGGACATGTGGCAATGATGGAAGACAATTTTGAGCATCACAACTTGGGAGAAGGTACTACTGGCATCTAATGGGGAAAGGACAAGAATCCTGATAAAAATCCTACAATACTTTAGAGGACACCACACCACAATAAAGAATTAACAGGTGCAAAATGTTAATAGTGCTGAGGTTGAGACACTTCAATCTAAGCTCATGCTTAGATTGAAGTGCTCAAAATTGTTACCTATTATTACAATTACTAAACAGCCTAGTACCAGTTATCATGCTATGAATCAGTGATCCACGGTTGGCTAGGATATGGCTCTGCCCTTGAGGGGCCCATTAGCTGTAATTTTTAAGTGTACATAATTACTATGCAATATCTTGCACTCATAGTGTCACCATTTGCAAAGCAATAGAGAGGGTGTACATATTAGTTCTGTTTTGGGGAATTGGGGAAGGCACCACAGAGAATAAAATATTTCCCTTGGGGCTTTAAATATGATAGGAATTTAATAGTTAGAAAATGGATAGAAGTGTTGTTGGTATGAAGGTTATGTCTCTGTGTAGGGGAAAGATGTTGGGGTATTAAAAATGTTATAGAAATAAAAGGTATAACATTTGCAAAAGCCAAAAAAAAAAAAAAGACTTCAGAGTTTGTCATATTCAAGATATGATGACTACAGTAGGGTGAGTAAAGAATATACTAGGATGTAGGTATGATTCTACAGTCGATTATGGGCTGTGAAGAGAGGCTGGAAACAGAGAGAACAGGTGAGAATCCAGATATAAGCCTAAACCAACATAGGGAGTTGGGAGCGGGAACAGCAGATAAAGGAATAAGAGAAGATTAAGAGAAAGTTCAGAGGTAGAATCAGCAGAACCTGGCTACCATTTGAAAGTTGAGAAAGACCATAGCTGCTTTAAATACTGGGCCACAGTACCTCTGTTCTGGACGGCCAAGTAGACATCATTAGACAAATACAAGATAGGATGAAAGAATATATAACAGCAAAACTGATATTTTGAGAGAAATTAGGCATATGTCAATATCTTTGTACTGAAGTTATTTGTAGCTGAGATTATACATTAAAAACAGAAAATCATTGATTGATAAAAGGAATTTCGTAAGAGTTACAATATAATTTCCTGACCTCTGATGGAATTAGGTAGGTAGTATTCAGTAGGCATATTTTTTATACATCTAAATAAGAATAAAGTTATTTAACTATAAGCCCTTCACTAAGAATTTAGGTTATTTATTTTTTTGTATATCAAAGGATGCTTCAGGTTTTGGGCAAAATCTTGTTGATGACTTTTCTAAGTTAAAACAAGAATAAATATTGATATATTCAATCCCAGAACTTCAACACTATTGAATACCAAAAAGAACTGTTTGTTGCCAACACTTGCAAATTCAACCTTATGTTTTTTGGCACAAAGAATTAACAGAGCCACATATTGGAGCCAGTAATAGAAAATTGTTTCTGGAACTTATTAAAAAATTTAAATCCTCAATTATTAAACTGCAAAAAAAATTAAAATTATTTCCAAGTGAATACAGGACTAAAATTAGTGTATATTAAGTAAATTCTCTGTTTCAAAGTATAACTACTAATGGAATTGTGAATAATATTAAAATATAAATCCACCCCTGCTCCTGACTAGGTCTTGGGACTGACTGTATAGTCTTGAATTTCCTTCAAATATTGATAAACAGTTGCTCTTTAGTGGATGCAATTCCTTATCACTGCATTTTTTTCAAGGTGGTTTTTAAAAATCACCTGATTGACCTGATGTAGCTTATTTGAAGTCCTCCAAGGAAGTGAATAGGAAGCAGGAAACTGCAAACTGCAGCAATGCAAAGGGACAGTGGAAAGCACTCCTCAGTATAGGATTTAGAATACAGGAGAAAGGGTTTTTAAAAACAGCTATCCTTAATACCGCATTGGAAACCTGCTGTAATGAAAAGTGGCAGCAGAGAAATGCATCTTTAACTAGAAGCCATCTGTTTACATACATTTTGCTCTTATCACCAATATATCTGGATCTTGGTCTTTATAAAATGCAAATATCCCACATTTATCCTTATATGAACATTTAATAATGAAGTAGGTTATACAATATATATAAATTGCCTGCATGCTATTCATTTTCATGTATTTTAGCTATTTAAAATATTTCCTCTCACTGTTGCAAAGTTTATGATTCGTGTATATGCCACAGAAAATGTAACAAGATTGGTGCCGCAGATACACACAAGCGATTCATTTAACTTTTTATTCTTTCCTGAGAGGAAAATATTCAAAGGTTTATTTTACCCTAGATGCCTGCAGCTGTGTCAGTCACACTCTGTCCCAGATGTCAGTTATTGGATCTCTAAGTCCCAGACTGGTTAAAGCAATGCTAGTTTGCTCTCAGACTTTAGGGGTCAACCTCTTTGGTTCCTTCCTCCAATCTCTGACTATTCGTGCCTAGGGCAATACTCTGGCTTTCTAGCTGGACTGGATAGGACAGTTCTAAGCAGAAGCAGAGTTAAAGCACTCTCTTTTAATATTCAAAATATATAAATAACTCATGCAACTCAGTATCAGAAAAAACAAACAAACCAATTAAAAAATGGGCAGAGGACCTGAACAGGCATTTTTTTCAAAGAAGACATACAGATGGCTAATAGGTACATGAAAAGATGCTCAACATCACTAATTGCCAGGGGAATGCAAATTAAAACCACAATGAGATATCACTTCACACCTGTCAGAATGGCTATCATAAAAAAAAAAAAAAAAAACAAGAAATAACAAGTGCTAGAGAGGATGTGGAGAAAAGGGAACCATCCTGCACTGTTGATAGAAATGTAGATTGGTACAGCCACTGTGGAAAACACTATGAAGATTCCTCAAAAAATTAAAAATAGAACTACCAGGACTTCCCTGGTGGCACAGTGGTTAAGAATCCGCCTGCCAATGCAGGGAACACAGGTTCGATCGCTGGTCTGGGAAGATCCCACACGCTGCAGAGCAACTAAGCCAATGCACCACAACTACTGAACCTGTGCTCTAGAGCCCATGAGCCACAACTACTGAGCCCTTGAGCCACAACTACTGAGCCCTTGTGCCACAACTACTGAAGCCCGTGCACCTAGAACCCATGCTCTGCAACAAAAGAAGCCACGGCAATAAGAAGACGTGTCCTGCAAAGAAGAGTAGCCCTCTCTCACCTCAACTAGAGAAAGGCTGTGTGCAGCAACAAAGACCCAACACAGCCAAAAATAAATAAACCAATTTTAAAAATTAAAAAAATAAGTAGAACTACCATATGATCCAGAAATTCCACTTCTGGATATATATCTGAAGAAAACAAAAACACTAACTCAAAAAGCTATATGTACCCCTATGTTGATTGAAACAATTTACGATAGCCAACATATGAAAGCAACCTGTGTCCACAGACATATGAATGGATAAAGATGTAGTACATATACACAAAAGAATATTAACCATAAAAAAAGCAATCTCACCATTTGAGACAATAATAATGGACCTAGAGGGTATTATGCTTAGTGAACTAAAAGAAAGAAAGACAAACACAGTATGTTTTCACTTATATGTGGAATCTAAAAAACAAAACAAACAACAAATAAAACAGAAACAGACCCACAGAACAGAGAACAAACCAGTGGTTTCCAGAGGAGAGGGACTTGGGGGTATGGGTGAAATAGGTGGAGGGGATTAAGAGGTACAAACTAGCAGTTATAAAATAAAAAGTCACAAGGATGTAATGTACAGCATAGGGAACATAGTCAATAATATTGTAATAACTTAGTATGGTGTGTGAAGTATAAAAATATCAAATTGCTATGCTGTACACACAAAACTAATAATAATATTGTAAATCAACTATATTTCAAATAACATAAAAAATAAACAAATAAAGCATTCTCTTTTGGATTTTGATTAGGATGGAAACAAGGGAATTCGGAGGTAGCAAATCTATATGATGATTATTTGGAGATAGACTAAGATTTGTGAAGCAGCCTAGCAATATTGCTCCTAGGTTTTGGGGATGGAACCAATTTTAACAATTTCAATGAATAGGAGGTATAATAATAATAGCAATAGTAATATTCCTGTGCTCTTGATGAAAACAGAATTTTGTCATAATAAGAAAAATGGTTTCATTTCTATGAAGATTTTGTGCTTTACCTCTAATCTAATATTTTGTTGTTCCTGATCTCTTTTCCAAAATATATATTGAGCACCCTCTGTGTGGCAGGAACTACATTTCTCACTGAAAATAATGATGATATATAATTAAATAATGGTTCCTTCCATCATGAAACTTACAGTCTAGTAGGGGAGGCTAATATTAATGAGTAACTTCATCAACAAGTACATTACCAACTACAATGGGGCTGTGTGTGCAGTGAGACTAGATTATCAGAGATGGCTTACCTCGACTGCTCCCCAAGAGGTGATATTTGATCCAATGACTAAAGGATGAGCAGGAATTAACTAGAGGACCAGGTGAGAGTAGAGAATTCCAAAAAGATGGATTAACTTCTGCAAATGCCCTGAGCCTAAGACAAGAGGAAGCATAAACTGAAAGTAATTCACTGTGACTAGAGCCCAGGGAAAAGCTGGAGGCAGGTGGTGCTAAATTTTAGGTCACATAAAAGACTGTGGTCATTAACTCTGGAACACATAGGGAATTACTGAAGCTTTTTAAGGAGGGGAATAAAATAATCAGATTGGCACCTTAAGTAAAATAGATGAAGTCAGAGTACATGGGAGGCTACTGCAATAATCCAGGAGGTGATGATGTTCCCTAGGTAAACTGGTGATGGTAGAAATACAGAGAAGATGAAGATGGATTTAAGAAATTTAGAGGAGATTATTTGATAATAGGTTTGGTGATGGGAAAAGAGGGAGAATGGATCAAGAGTTATTTCTAAATTTCAGGCTTATACCTCTATACAGTTATTAGTTGTCAGAAAGAAAAGGATGATCTCTCTTTTGGTTTGTTTATTTGGATGAAGGCAGAATTCAAGGGAGGTGATTCTGAACTCTGGTACCAATATGTTGGTTTTGAGATATTTTTGAGTAATCTAAGAAGATCTGTCCAGGATTCTATTTGCTATCCGGATTGGGAAAAGCGAAGTCTGAGCCCAGGAGTAAAATCTGTGGATTATTGTCACAGAGATAGGAACTAAAGTCCTTGGCATAGATGGAATTTCCCAGAGGAAATAAGAAAAAATCAAAGGAGACCAGAAATGAGTCTTGAGGAATTCCAACATTCAAAAGCCAGGTTACAACAACCAAAAGAATCAGGACCAGTAATTTTTGAGCTCTTATTATGTGCTACTTAAGTCCTTGCTTATATTAACCTACGTATTGATCATAATAACCTTATGAGTAAAATGATACTTTTCTATTTTACAGGTGAGAAAATTGGGGTACATGGAGGATATATGACCAGGCAAAGGTCTCACACACACAGCTATTAAGTGGTAGAAATAGGCCTCAAATCTAGGCAGCTTCATTTGAGAACCCATCCTTCTAACCACTACAATTTGCCAGCTTCTTTAGGGAAACTGACAAAAGAGCCTTAGCTAGGCATGTAAGAATTTCAACTCGTATTTGTATTTGTCCTCTAGATCTGCACTATCCAGGGCCATAGTTAGTTGCTACATGGTGACTTTCTGAGCACTTGAAATATGGCTAGTCCAAACTGAGATGTACTGTAAGTGTAAAATATATATCAAATTCTGAAGGCTTATTACCAAAAATAAAGAATGTAAAATATCCCATTAATAATTCTTACATGATTACTTGTTGAAATTATAGTATTTTGGAAATAGTGGGTTAAATGAAACATATTATGGAATTTAATTTCATGTGATTCTATTTGTTCATGTTTCAAATTAATTTAATTTAAAACTAGAAAAACCTTAACTTCCCTATGCAGCTTACATTATATTTCTATTGGACAGCACTGTTCTAGATATTTCTCCTATTTGCCCTCTGAATTCTTAGCTCTAGATAGGCACTATCAAATATGCACTCTTTAACACACTGTTTCCATTCAGACCTGAGCTCCAGGCTTATGCCCCAGGCTCTCAGGCCCTGCCCTTTGTGGTGTTTCCATGGTAACCTTGCCTTAGGAAGAGAAGATGCTTTTTTTTTTTTTTTAAACATCTTTATTGGAGTATAATTGCTTTACAATGGTGTGTTAGTTTCTGCTTTATAACAAAGTCAATCTGCTATATATATACATATACATATACATATACATATACATATACATATACATATACATATACATATATCCCCATATCTCCTCTCTCTTGCGTCTCCCTCCCATCCTCCTTACCCTAACCCTCTAGGATGCTTTTGAATCTGAGCTGTAAAGATTTCCCTACTCCAGCTTTATGTCACTTCATCCTGATTTTATGGTTATCTTCTCTGTTCTTCTCCAAGAGTCTGTATGATTTCTCACCTCATGGAATTTTAGTTCAGTGGTTCTCAGGAAGACGAACATTTAAGATTCACTTGAGAAGGTTTCTCAAATTATACAAGGCTATCACCCTGGAAAATTTTATTGTGCTCCCCACTTCCAGTGAAGGGTTAGAGTTCTAATCTCTCCATTATCTGATAAATGAACGTGCTACACTGTAACTATTATATTCTCAATTGTTCCCTGTCCTCTTCTTTCTACTCAGTCAGGTCTTCAGCTCTCCAATATCATAGCTGCTTTGTTCACCTGCTAGTAACCAAAGGGTTCCCTTTAGGTCCTACATCACAAACTCTGAAGTGCTGATTTGGGGTCATCTGGCTATGGAAAGCCAACACTGGATCTGATCAGGATAATGGATACCTCAGGTTCACACACCAGTTCACATGAAAATATCCACCTGCCTATCTAAGAGACCTCTGGTAGACACAGGTATCTACTTAGAGAAAACTATTCTAAAATCAGCATATAAATATTTTGTAACACACCATTCAAGGTAAAACAAAGAAGCGAGTTTCCTCACAGGCAAAGACTGCATAAAAAAGGAATTTGATGGAATTATTATGATTAAGGTACTAGGGAAAATAATAGAGGCAAATATTTTCCAAATGTAGCTTTTATAATTTTTTTCTTATTATCTGAAAATTCTTCCCATATGTTGTAAGGCCTCATGGATGCAACTTGTGAGTATTTTGTACATAGGTAGTGTGCCATATGATAGAAACAGCAGAGTTTTACAAGTTAGGGTACTTTCATTCCTTCATCCATAAAATGGAGCAAGAATAGTCAATTTAGTGATTAAATGAGATCTCTACAAATCTTAGTTGCTTCTCTAAGCAGAGCTATTTTTAAGAGTTTAAGGTTGTTTACTTTTTCCAATTCTTCTCTTTATAGTTCACCACATTATTTTCTGAAGCAGAATTGCAGGGATTTAATTTACTTCTCTAATTATTACTTGGGGAACAGGCTGTAAAAGTGCAGTCTCTCAAGGAGAAAAAATTAGGACACTGATTACAGTAGTGCTCATCTTACATCACTTAAGTATACCCACATAAAAATAAAAGGTTGATATTCTACTAACTGCTAATTAGTACACAGCTAATATCTTCAGAATTTGAGTAATTCAGCTGAAGTACTTTCCAAAGTAAGCACTCAAATGAACTGGAACTTTTAAAAACTCATATATTCCTAATAGGCTAAATCCTTCTTTTATTCTAAAAATTTCACTCACATTTAATATTAAATCAACTTATTCTATTGTGATTTCCTATTGTTTTCTCCACTTCATTAATTTTTAGATGAAATGATTGTTTACTTCTTTTGGAATTTTGCCATGAGTTTGCAAGATGTATTAAGAGATCAAAGCTTGGATCAGAGATGAAGCTGTTCATCATAAAAAATGTTTACCATTGCTCAAATTCATTTTTAAAGATTGTAATGTTCAAACTTCATTCATTCATTCTGCGTATATTTATTTGGTATCCATAGTACATCACGTACTGTAAGTTCACGAAAGAATACATAAAGTAAGAATTCTATAAAAATGAAAGATAGAAAAAGTTTTTTAAACTTATGTTTAAACTTGTTTTTAAAACGTATGAATTTATTTTAAAAATTAACTTCTATAAAATGAAACTAAACATTTAATGAGACACGCCTCAGTTGCAATTATCTCTGCTATTCTTGCAGATGAAGAATGTTTTTACTGGAAATTTGACCCAAAGGAATGTCCACAGCTAAACTTCATGTTAATTAAATGAAATATAAATATATTAAAGTTCACATATGCAGAGCTATATGTACTAAATAATTAAGAAATTAGAAATTAGAAATCAATTCATTATTTTAAAACTAAAAATGTAATTCATTGAAAAAAAAAAACTTATGTTCTCACTGTGATGATTCATTTTATGTGTCAAGTTGGCTGTACATTGGTGACTTGCTATTTGGTCAAACATTATTCTGGATGTTTCTGTGAAGGTGATTTTGGATCAGAATAACACTTAAATCAGTGGACTATGAGTAGAGCAGATTATCATACATAATGTAGGCAGGTCTCATCCAATCAGCTGAAGGTCTTAATAGAACAAAAACTGATCTCCCCAGAGCAAGAAAGAATTCTGGCAGCAGACTGCCCTGGATTCAAACTGTGACTCTTTCTTGAGTCTCCAGCCTGCTGGACTACCCCATCATATTTTGGACTTGCCACACCTCCACAATCATGTGAGCTAATTCCTTTAGATAAATCTCTCTCTCTCTCTCTCTCTCCACACATATACATGCATACACATATATTGTTAGCTATGTTTCTCTGAAAAACCCTGACAAACATACTCACTTTCTAGTATTTATTCTCATATAGGTTTCACAGAAGTTAGAAAGGGTTAACGCTGCCTTTGTCCCTAGCAAGAAAGTGTAAATCCATTTTGAACATGTGTTCTACCCAAAATTGCACCCAAAATTAATATATTGTTTGTAAAACTGTGTGCATTTATCTTAAAAATGAAAAAAAGTTAGCATTGCTAGGCTTAAATAAATATAGACAACTTGGGACTAGAATGATGATGCAAGGTATAGGTGCATAATTGTAAGATGTGAGAATGAACCCCATTATATTTCTGGTAAACTAAAAGTTCTCTCAAGGAAACAAAGTTTGTTAATTTCTTCTAAATTTATGAACCAACAGTTCTAAGTATTCTCATTAAAAATGGCATCTTTATCTCAAAGAATAGAGATATAAAATAGAAAAATCAGAGGGTTCTCGGTCAACAGAATCTCAGAAACCTGTCTTCTCAGTCTCTTTCCAAACCCGTCCACATCCACTAGCAATGGAGCTCCCAATGAAAGCAAATGGAATCTTAGAGCTCTGAGGAGGTTGCTTATGAACACAGAGGCCTAAGAGAAACAAGAGTACATATTTTTCAGAGAAGGTATGATAATTAAAAATATTGATAAATTAAAGGCTAGGCAATTAGAATATATTTGTATCATATGTTAAAATTAGATTAGCAAGGTGTTTCTTGTATAAAGCGTCTCTAATTATATTTGTATAAGATATATTTCAATGTTAAAATCATCATAGACACATATATGACATTCGTTATTTTTGTTATATATAGGTTTAAAATAATATATTTATATTTTGTTATCTATTAGAAAAGAGGGCTTAATGGTTTACTGCGATAATTTATTTCAAGTCACCCAACTTTACAGAGCATATTCACAACCGATTTCTAAAGAATCAAACATAAGACACAAATTGTCATGATGAATAAAATAGATATATTTAATGATGATTCAGAAGTAATTTCAGAAACCTGTACCATTGCCATTTTGGTAGGCAGAAGTGCCACTTAGGAAATAGAAGCCCAAAAGTATTCAGAGTTACGAAAGTCTTATGGTCATACCACTGAACTTAAGTAAGACCTAAGTTCTAGCCCTGTAAATAAAAAGAACGTAGTAAGGTCAACATAACTATGTGGAGTCTAAGTCAATTAGTAAAATAGTTAATCATCAAATGTTTGATTAATGGTTCATGAATCAATCAGACTAAGTAATTCTAATGGCTGAAATGACTACAAAGTTCTTAGTTTTAATAATAACATGTCAGCAGGTAACTAGGTTTTTGTGACCTTGGGAAGGTAACTCAATCTTTTGAATCAAAAAATGGGAACAAAGAAAACTGGTCCCACAATAAAGTAAATGGAAATGAGTGTCCAAAGTATACCTAATTTAACATACTCCATCATAATGTATAATTTCACACACTGAGGTTATTTCTTTGCCTACAGCAACAATGTTTTCCTGGTTTGAATAAAATGAAATCTTGGTTACTTACAGAAGTACTACATAACAAGGACGTTTATAAGCCCTTGATCATTTAGCAGTTAAAAATATTTAATGAATTCATTCATTTGGTATAGACTTTATGTAATTTTATATGAATTTGTGTACAATCAATTAAATTAAAATCTTTAAATTTCAAAATGGCATATTTATGATTTTGGGTGAGAGTACTCATTTAATTGATCTGTTTCTGATGTATCGTGTTTCTTAACCAAGAAGTATGACAAATTACTTTTCAGAAAAATAACAGGAGAGACAAGAGATACCAACTATGAAAAACATGTATATTTAGGTAAAGAAACCATAATTTTGGTGCATTTGACACAGCTTCCATAAGTACCAAATGGAAGGATTCTAGAGTATATTTACCAGGGATCTCTTGACCTTGTAAGTCTTGTAATACAAAGTAGCTTGTTCTCAATGGCTCAGTAAAGGGATCCTAGGCTTCGAGGTGTAGATCAACTGCAGAAGCACCTGTGAAGCACTATGAATTACTTTGTAAACCACCACCACATTAGCTTAGATATGGTGATTCACAAAGAAATCCACAGCACTTCACAGTTTGGGTAAAGCTTGGAACCTATGAACCAATAAAAACAGTACCCTTATACCACCAATAATTGATGGAGCATTTTCAACTACTTTTACACCCTTTTATAAGACATTAAAATAGAATTATAGCAGATGAACTATATAGAGTAATATTCACAATTGGTTGAAGAGTATGTCCAACTTTGCACCATCCTTTTTAATTGAAAAATACAAGAAACACTGATCATTTATTTAAAGTAAACAACTTAAAAACAAAATGTATGCCTTCTGTGTCATATAACAACTAATTTTCATTTTCATAGAATTAAAAGGCATGGTTCCTAATATACTTGCAGAAGTAGAGAGTAAAATAAATAATAAAAGTATATGTGATTCTCACTTATATATCACAGTATATAAGTGTTGTTGCTGGGATAACTTGCTCTATAAATATCCTTAGTTACTGGGCTTCACATTTTAAAATCACATAATCTTATATTTTATAAAAGTCATTAAGTGAATTTAAGCTAAGTGTTCTTCTATTATATTTATTCAAATGAACATATTTTCAAGTGACTTGCTGAAAATCAAGAATGTTTATAAAACCAAATGCTATGTTATACACATTAGATCCAAATCTGAAATAAAATTACACCAATAAAAAAATGGAGAAAATATTCAATAAAGTTATTATCTTTAGTAAAATCAACCACCCTTTATCTGTTTGTCCCAATGATAACGTGTATCTAAAGAACCAGAAGAAACCTAAAGATTTCACTCATAATTAATGAAAATAAAAGGATCTATAAATCTCACTGGCCCAGGAAACACAGTATCAGTCAGGTAATACATGGCTCTGAAAATTTCAACATTTTTCAAAGAACACCATCAAACGGTAATATTAATTAAAAGTTTATGTTATGCAGAAACTTATGAATACACAGTCTCAAGCAGTTTACCAGTGGCACCACTGGTCATTGCTTAGCACTCCCCTACTCATCTCCTCCAGACCACACATTCAACAACTAGGCCAAACTTGCCAAGTAATGAACAATGAAAAATAATTAAATGCAAAGAAAAATTGTAAAAATAATTATATATTCAAAGATATTTATTATATGCCTATCACGTGCCAGACACACTTCTGGTGAGAGGCTGAGGCTATGAAAGCAAACTGAATATAGACCCAGCCTTCCAGGAAGACAGAGGAGAAAACAAACAACTAAAAGAAGGGGTGACTTGTGCCATGAGGAAGTTCCACAAAGGGCCCACAGAGACCACATGGATTGGCCACTTAATCCAGCTGGAAGAGGTTTACAGACAGCTTCTCTGAGGAAGCATCAATACCATGTCAAAGGGAACTGGAGGAGTAGCAGGGTTTAGCAATGAGAAGGGTGGGGTAATCTATTCCCAGGTAGAAGAGAAAACCTACCCACTGCCTGCTGAGAGATGGAATGTGATCTTCATTTTTATGCACTAGCTGAAATGGAAAATCTATGCTATACGTAAAAGTTGCATGAAAACAAGTGAGCATCACTAGATGGGAGCAGCCTGGACAGACAAATTTGAAGCAAGAGAACCACAGTGGAATGAGACAGCCTCAGTAAAATATGGACAGGGTAAAAGAGCAGTTGCAGAAGACCTCTCCAGATTTTAATGAAGAATGTCACACTCAGTCCCACACCGGCCCAGCAAAGCCTCTTGAAAAATTAGGCCAGTGTTTTTTTGATGTTCAAGCTTACCAGTGGGGTTGAGGAGAAATACTCAGAGATCGATATGGGTTTAAAAACAGATCACCTGATTGAAGAATAGATCTAAAGGACTGTGAAAAACCATCCCACTCCCAACGTGGAATCAAGCTGATCAAGTAATGTTAGAGAAATAACTCGGGGTGGATTTTACAATACGCCATGCCTCATGTTGCCCTTCTTTCTCTAAATAAGACAAGTATGTTCACCTTACCTGGTAGTATATACTAGTTGGACACTGCTTTACTTCTGAATTTGAATGCAAGAAAACTTTAAGGACGCCCCTCTTAAGACTGCATTCAGCTACTTAAAAAAAAAAAAAAAATCCTCCCACGTTTTTCCGTCAAATATGCTCTTGATTTTATATAAGAGGATAACTGATATGCTCTGAGAAAGAAATGTTCTGGTTGAACTAATTTTCCGGCACACTGATAAATTAGAAAACACCGTTTTTTCCAACTCTTGCACTATTTGACTTCAAAAATAGGTAAAGTTTATTGTTTCTTGATGAATAATCAAGTGCTTTATTGCACTTGCTTTATTGTCTTTTTCTAATGTTCTTCAGAACCCCTGTGACACTTTCTGTTTGCACTCAACATTTTCTTCAGTACTCACAATGCCTCAGTTATTCATCCAGTGCTTAAATGTTGAGGAGAAATAAAGTCCCTAAGCCAAGGAATTCAGGGTACCATGGAGTATACAAAGGGACTCTGCATCTGCAGTTAGGAACTATATCATAAAACATTTGAAAAATGTTATGAAAGGAACATATCTAAAGTCCTAAGTTTGAAGAGAGGAGTGAAACAAACATTCAAGTCCTCCAGGGCAGAGGGGGAAGAGTGGTGTGGATTTGGCTGATATGTCACACAATACGGCACATTGTATGCAATGAAGTAGACTGATATTTCTGTGTTCTGACAATAAACAAATCCTGACAGTTGTTTGTGAGACAAGTCACTAATGTTAGTTAGCATGAATTCATATGATTAACTTCATTCTCTCTACTCTAACACCTGGAAGAAAATTCCAGGTAATTGAGCATTCTTTTTAATTGGGCTCCAACTAGTTGACAGATTTATCAGAGGACAAATGCCAACTAGGTGTCTTAAAGCAAGTCTCTTAGCTCCAATTCAGAAGTCTAAACAGAAAGTTAGTCTGTACTATAGTTTATCTGCTAGATTCATCCTGATTTTTAGTCTTATATTTCACATTTTTCAACCCATGAAAACAAGAAAACTGAAATAAAAGAAACCAAAGGAAAGATACGGCTAATATCACAACGCAGGCCATAATATTAACTCTATTTAAAATAACTACTGCTGCTGAAAGGAAGTAAAACAGCTGCAGAACTGACAGAGGAATCTGCAGTTAAGGACTATATCACACTGCTAATATGACACTCCCCACTGGTAAACTGAGTGGGAAGCATAGCTCCAAAGGAGGCCTGCATCCTTTCCTGGTGATGAAAGTTAAAAAGAATGGAAATAATAGAGCAAGTGAAATAATAAAAAACAAAAATAGAACAGGAAATGAAAAATGCATGCACTGTAAATATAATCCTCCTGCTGGTTGGGTTTTCCCCTGTTCTCTCAAAAACTCTTTCTTTTGCCCCTAAATATTTAAAATAACAGTACAAATCAGGGATTTTTTTAAAAGTGACTTCTGACTAAGAATAATCATGTATTCACAGAAAAGTCACTAAGGAATAATACTGCACATGGGTGATGGCAATAAAAGTGACATCTCAAAACATTAAAGTTATAATTTATTAATTTGTATGATTATTTAATGTAATTGTTAATAGTACCTAAGTTAAATATTTGGCATAATCTATGTCTTTCAATTAAAAAAAAAAGCAAACCTTATCAAAAACTTATCCTTACTATCAATGTAAAGCTTAAAATAAATTGCAGGGATTTATAAAGTGATTGGGATTTTCATTATTAAAAAGAACAATAATAAGAACTTTTACATAACAAGCTCTCACAAAGCACTTAACATTAATTCATTCATTTCTGATAATAACAGAGAAGACAGAATCCCCATCTTAAAGATGTGGAAACTGAAGTTCAGAAAGACTAATTTGTCCAAGGTTAAAAGGTATTTAAATGGTAGATCTGTCTAAAAGCTTATGTTTTGCCCTTGCCCCATAGTTCTGCAGTATGCATTTCTACCTGCAGCATTTGGAAAATCTATTAAGAAAATAAAATTAGGTGAAAATATAAAGTATGAGTTAAAAATCATACTAAATACTATGCAGAATCAAATAAAGAAATATATGCATAAAACCGACAATGAAATGATTCCTTTGACCAAAAATAATAAAAGTTCATTTTTAATATCCAAATTAAAATGTTTACAGGGAGAATATATAGTTTAAGACAAAGCTTTCAGTACTATATATAAAATATCCTTTCCTTTACATGTGAATAGGTAATATCCCAGTTATCAAGCACCTTCTTTGAATCATTAGAGATGGTCCCTAGAAGATTAACAGAATACTTTTTTAAAACTAGTTTGTGTTATTAAATTTGCTTATACTTAATAAAGTCGCTTTTCTTTAAAACTTACTATGAAATATGCCTTGAGTTCAGGAATTTTGTGTGTGTGAATGAGCCCATATTAATGACATCTTACGTTTTACTCTAGGAACTATTTTTCAGCATTCAATGGATTTAGCTCACTATCAAAGATCATTAGCTTAAGGAACGATATGTAGAGATCCAGTTTATGAAGTGGGAATCAACATTTATTCATGAACTCCTTAGAATAAAATCTGTGTGTTTGTATGCATATGTGTATGTGTGTGTATGTGTGTTTCCTTTTCTTTCCCTCTACATCCAGACTTATGCCCTTAGAAAGTGGCATTGTGGGTTATTAAGTCAACCTGTCAGCTTGGAGATAACTCATTCTATTAAAATCCCCCCCCCCAACTTTATTGAAGATCAATTCAATTGTCCATTTATTTGAAGAGCAATAATAAGTGCCTCTTTGGAAAGGGTATGGGAGTATCAAAAACAAATAAGCATTTAAAAAACATGTGGGGGCGTCCCTGGTGGTGCAGTGGTTAAGAATCCACCTGCCAATGCAGGGGACATGGGTTCGAGCCCCGGTCCGGGAAGATCCCACATGCCACGGAGCCACTAAGCCTGTGTGACACAACTTGAGCCTGTGCTCTAGAGCCTGCGAGCCACAAATACTGAGTCCACGTGCTACAACTACTGAAGCCCCCGTGCCTGGAGCCCGTGCTCTGCAACAAGAGAAGCAACCAGGATGAGAAGCCGGCACACTGCACGAAGAGTAGTCCCCACTCACTGCAACTAGGGAAAGCCCGCTCACAGCAACCAAAGACCCAATGCAGCAAATAATAAATAAATAAAATTTTAAAAATAAAAATAAAAAACATGTGGGACCTAATGAAACTTAAAAGCTTTTGCATAGCAAAGGAAAACATAAACAAGACAAAAGACAACCCTCAGAATGGGAGAAAATATTTGCAAATGAAGCAACTGACAAAGGATTAATCTCCAAGCAGCTCATGTAGCTCAATATCAAAAAAACAAACAACCCAACTCAAAAATGGGCAGAAGACCTAAATAGACATTTCTCCAAAGAAGATATACAGATTGCCAGTAAACATATGAAAGGATGTTCAACATCACTAATCATTAGAGAAATGCAAATCAAAACTACAATGAGGTATCACCTCACACCAGTCAGAATGGCCATCATCAAAAAATCTACAAACATTAAATGCTGGAGAGGGTGTGGAGAAAAGGGAACCCTGTTGCACTGTTGGTGGGAATGTAAATTGATACAGACACTATGGAGAACAGTATGGACGTTCCTTAAAAACCTAAAAACAGAACTACCATATGACCCAGCAATCTGACTACTGGGCATATAGAGAAAACCATAATTCAAAAAGAGTCATGTTACCACAATGTTCATTGCAGCTCTATTTACGATAGCCAGGACATGGAAGCAACCTAAGTATCCATCAACAGATGAATGCATAAAGAAAATGTGGCACATATATACAATGGAATATTACTCAGCCATAAAAAGAAACGAAATTGAGTCATTTGTAATGAGGTGGATGGACCTAGGGTCTGTCATACAGAGTGAAATAAGGCAGAAAAGAAAAACAAATACCATATGCCAACACATATATATAGAATCTAAGAAAAAAAAAGGTTCTGAAGAACTGAGGGGCAGGACAGGAATAAAGATGCAGACATAGAGAATGGACTTGAGGACATGAGGAGGGGGAAGGGTAAGCTGGGAAGAAGTGAGAGAGTGGCATTGACATATGTACACTACCAAATGTAAAATAGATAGCTAGTGGGAAGCAGCCGCATAGCACAGGGAGATCAGCTCAGTGCTTTGTGACCATGTAGAGGGGTGGGATAGGGAGTGTGGGAGAGAGATGCAAGAGGGAGGAGATATGGGGATATATGTATATGTATAGCTGATTCACTTTGTTATAAAGCAGAAACTAACACACTGTTGTAAAGCAATTATACTCCAATAAAGATGTTAAAAAAGTAAAATAAAATAAAATAAAAAACACGTAAATTTTCAGTTCTTATTACTCCCTCATTAATATAAATATCATATTTGGAAGAGCAGTTCAAGTGAATAACTACAAACATAATTTGGTTCCTGTGGGTTGACTTTTTTCCAAACTTTGAAGATTATGTTTTTGCAATTGAAAATTAAGTTTGGCACTCTGATTTTGCAGATGAGGCTAGAAAGAAGTGGAATGTATTATTTAAACCCCCAACTCACAATTTTTGCAATGTTTGAGTGACTATATTACACAATAATATTTTTATACTATATTTTATGGAATTTGTCCCTAAAGTAAAGCTGATTTGATGATATAACAAACCACACCTGTATTTAAATAAGGGCTATTTGTTGAATATGAGATAAGTACAAATAATATCCTTCTTAAATACATGTTTATAACTATCAAGGATTAGGCAAAGTTAAAAGAGTGGATTCAAATTTAGTTTAGATTTGACAAACATCAAATTATCTGTCATTAAAGATATTTTGAGCCTCTACTGTGTGGGAGAAAGTATGCTAGACACTGCAGAATCAAAAAGGAATTACTTAAGTCCCAGCTTTCAAAGAGCTCAGAGCCAATGGGCAGACTGACAAATCTGCAAACATTTCTATTATAGTGATAATTGTCACAATGGGCAAGCACAGGATCCTACAGGAGAAGAAGCACCTAATCAGAACTAATCAATCAGGAAGGACTTTTTCAGAAGAGATGAAGCCCAAGTTCTGTCATAATGGGTGAAAAAGTCATTGACCTAGGGTGACTTAATGAAGAGAGGGGGGTGATAAGAAGAAGAGTATTCCAGGTGAAGGACATCACATTCGCAAAATTCAGGAAGTAAAGTGTCTATGGGATATTTAAGAAAATATACATTAATTCTGTAAGACAGAGAAATAGCAAGCAGCAAGAAAGAACTCTTAAAATTAGGTAAATGTCCAATGGTTTGAACAGTGTGCTAGGCAGAACTTAATGAAGGTGACTCAAGACTTGGCTAGTCCCTGTCCTCAAGGAGCCACAGACTGGTGATTGGTGATTTTGGATAAACTGGAAACTTAAATATTCATCAGTAAGAAAATGATTAAATTAGTGACAATTTTAATATTATATAGATACTAAAATAAGCTAGATAATAATGAGGGAAATCTCTATGCTACTCAATTAATATGTACATACTTTAAAATACAGCATACAAAAATATGACCATAATGATTTACAGATTTAAAACAAAATTAATTTACAGAAAAAAAATGTATAATATAAACTCATTGAAAAAATACATATGTATAGAAACCACTCTAGAAGACATATACCAACTTGTTTAAAATATCAATATTTACATCTGGGAAATAAAAACGGAAAGTGGGAAGGGAAAGCAAGGTAGAAGGAGACTTTAACAGTTCACTTCATAAACTTCTGTTATTATTTTAGGGGTATAGTACTCTATTCATCATTAACTCCCCCCCCCAAAAAAAAGAAAGCAAATCTTTTGTAATAATAATAATTTTGTTATATTATAATAATAATATAAAAATATTAAGCTCAAGAACATTGTCAACTATATACTAGATTGTAACCAAACGATGCCCATATTTACGTCTTCAAACTCCAGAGGCTTTTATCTTTGCAGCACGTAAGATGATAAAGTAGGAAAAATTCTTAAAAACCCTACGTGGGGAGTGAAATGAGCACGAGAGACTAGAGAATCTAGGTTCAGATTTCAGTTCAGACCATTAAACTATGTGGATGTTATTTCTATAAGCGTTACTTTCTTGCAGATAAATTTCCTAAGATTTTGAAAATTCTTGGTTTGTAGTAGGTGCTTAATAATTTCTAGTTTCTTTGTCTTCTACTGTAAGAAATTGTCCTTGTCCTATCTGGAGGTGAATGATTAGGTTGCACCAAGATGTCTTTTACTGGAAGAGAGTGCCACACTGTAGTCAACAATGTGGTGATTACCTCTCAATTTATAATGCAATATTGCCTTTAGCCTCTAACTGCAAAATCATAATTTTATGCTTTTACTCATAAATTCATAGAACAATAGAGCTGGAAAAGAAATGTTAAAACGTCATTTAGCTCAGGTTTCACACCTGCAGGCAAGATGGGTATATAAAATATCTATTGTGTTTTTAATCATTTCTCCCAAAAAAGAGATTCTAGCATTTGCTTGAATGACTGACCCATCAAATGCTTATTAAGTCTTTTCTTTAAGTAACATGTTAAGAGAAATAGACATAAAGAGGAAAAACAAATTCCTTTTCTTTGGAATTAAACTATTTGTCCTTGTTTATTACATCAAAAAATAGTGGAAGAGATGGCACTTAACAGGAAAGATAAGATATACAAGCAGGAAACAATGAAACTGTGATAGGAGGGTAAAATTAAATGATTCTATCTTTCGAGAAACAAGTGAAAATAGGCTACGATTCTAGATATGATGGCAAATTCACGACAGCGTTCACCCTGTTACAATTCCTGAATCAGTTATTTGACTAAGTGTTCATGGCAAAAAGATTCCAGCACTGTTTGATATACAGCTACTAGGGGCTGTGTATAAAAACTGTCCCATAGTGAATATACAACAAATATATTCTGGCAGGTGGCCATGACCATATTGTTTTGATTAAATAGATACTTTGTTCTAGATACTATAAAAATTCTTAGATAAATGAAGAGAGTTTAATGATTGACACTATGTAGCATAAAGATAGGCATCTACAATCTTACTGCTAGGGCAGTGTACACTTAGTTTTCCACTTGATAAAACCTTTGCAAAACCAGGCAGATATTTACCAAGAGGTAGAAATAGGGCAATTAGATTAAATGGAAAAAAAATGCTGAGTAATAACGACATTTTAATTGAAAATCAAGTGATATCCTTCTACCTGAGGCTTAGGATTCCATTAGCAAAAACAAAAGAAATTAATTAAGCATAATCCATATTTAACATCTCCCCAAATTCCATGGTCAAATTAGATAATCTTTTGTTTTTTGAATTGTAACAATAGTAGATAAGTATTTTCTACTAGTAAGCAAACTTTCTCCAAATTCATTTCAGTTACAAAGCTAGTGTCTAAGAAAGTTCTGACTAAACACCAAGCCTACCTATGCTATAGGTGACTAAGTGCTACAATCCAAAAATGAGATAGGAAATGTAGTTGGTCAAACTTTTCAGTAAATTCTACCTTGGGGTTACTTTTATTTGAATTTACTGAGGAAAGAATTGTCTTCCTTCTCATCTAATGTTCTACAAAGAATAACTGCTTTCGTTCACTAATTATCAAATTTGTTTATGCACCTGAATACCTAGAAGACAGGTACTCTTTCTGGAACACAATGATATAAATGCTTTATTAAAATTCCATCATAAAATCTAAAATTAAAAAAAGTAGAGTAAAAATGAGTATTTTTGCACAACAAATAATACCCAATACTAATTGAAAATAATAACATTTTAGAAAACTATAAATACATAACATGAACCAACTAACTAAATCTAATGTGATGGCTGAGGATGACAACTGAAGCAAAAATGCTTGATTTAGACAATTAAAAACATTAATTTTGTCATCTGATGAGCCTGTATCATGAAGACGTAGGAGAGATTTTTGGGAAAAGTGCTTAAAATTAAGAATATTCTAGCTATTATTGGATTTTTACTTTAGTCTGCAAATCAAGGAACTGTCACTATTTAATTTTAAAAGCCAACATTTGGACCAGCTCATGGAAAACTAATGTTGGCAGGCAAGACAGGCTGAGAAACTCTGGCCTCTGTAGTCATAAATTCTACTTAATTGATCTGTCTTACTTCTTACTGGGTAACTTATTATCAGGTAAAAAAAATAATTAAAATTTTAAAATATCAATAAGAGAAAAGTATTTTTTTCATATGTAAAATAAAAACTAAAATGTACTGAACATTTGTTAATTATAAGGCATTGTTCTAAGTGTTTTACATGGACCATTTTATTAATTTGCACAGTCATAGCAAAAGGTACATGTTATTAGGGGGTGATTTATATTTGTATAACAAAATCTTATATATTTTATTTCATATACTACAAAACTGAGACACAGTGAGATTAAATACATTAGCCAAAAGTCATTAAAATCTTCAATGGAAATCAGGCTTTGGATCTAGAATTTGGCTCTAGAATCCATGCTTTTAAATATATAAAACTGTCTCCTACTCTGTGGACTTGGCATTTTAGATAATCTCATCATCCTTCCCTGACTTTCAGTGCTTTATTTCCATGAAGACTTTATTACCAACTCCCAAATATAGATTTTGGAAGTTAAATGACATACAGCTTTATGTGATATTTGTTCATTCATCATTTATTTATTTATTTATTTATGTAACCATTATGTAACAAATATTTATGGTATGTCCTATTATAGGCCTCTGATGCTCAAAAAGTTTGCTCTGGTTGAATATATCACTCTAAGGCTTAACTTAAACCATGATGGTAAGCCTAGCTGATATTACCAAAGAAATACCCACTATGTTCTCACCTCTCAGAGAATTCTGGGCTGAACTACTGATTTGACACAGTTTACGCTCAAAAACGTAAATGGAGATCATGATTTCATTTTCCTTTGACAGCCAGAATCTCAAAAATAGATTCTGGTTTGTCTCAATTAAATTTTCTCCTATATTTGTATTTTGAGAAACTTCAAACCTGCAGAGAAGGTGAAACAATTATACAACAGACATCCCTCTATATTTACCTATTTTCAACATTAACATTTTAACACATCTACTTGGTCTCTTTTTCTCTTTCTAAATATTTGATGCAAGTCTGTGTGCATAAAATATATGCATATACTTGTGCTAGAACTACGTGAAAGCAAGATGCAGACAGCACTGTATATATTCCCAAATACTTTGACATGGATCTCTTAAGAGAAAAGGACATTCAGTTAGATGTTTAAAATACCACTATCTCAAGAAAAATAACAATACCAGTATCTCAAGAAAAAACACTGCTATAATAATACTACCTAATATATAGTACATATCCAAAGTTACCAGTTGTCTCATTGGTGTTCATTATAGCTACTTTTCTCTTCCTTGTCTTTGTTTTTTTATCCAAGATTCAAAGAAGAGTCATGCATTGCATTCACTCAGCATACCCTTTAGTACCTGTATTCTAGAATGGTTCCCCCCCCCCCTTTTGCTACTTTTGACTTAAATGACATTGAGACTTTTAAAGAGTTGAGGTCAGTTGTTTCTGAAAATGTCCAACGATTTGGATTTGTCTGATTGATTCTTCATTATTAGATTCAGGTTAAATATTTTGACATACAAAAAAAAAACAAAAATCCTAGGAAGGTGTTACTGACTTATCTACTAAGATTCTCTTTCCTGAATATGTATGTTTTAAATTACCCTTGGCCTTTGTAGTCAATCTTTTTTTTTTTTTTTAGAGTTAAACCCAATCTTTTTTTTTTTTAAATAGATCTTATTGGATTATAATTGCTTCACAATACTGTGTTAGTTTCTGTTGTACACCAAAGTGAATCAGCCATATGCATACATATGTCTCCATATCCTCTCCCTCTTGAGCCTCCCTCCCACCCTCCCTATCCCACCCTTCTACGTCATCGCAAAGCACCGATCCCATGTTCCTGTGCTATGCTGTTTCTTCCCACTAGCTAACTATTTTACATTCAGTAGTGTATACATGTCGATGCTACTCTCACTTCACCCCAGCTTCCCCTTCCCACCTCGTGTCCTCAAGTCCATTCTCTATGTCTACATGTTTATTCCTGCCCTGCAACTTGGTTCATCCATACCTTTTTTTTTTTTTAAGATTTCATATATATGTGTTAGCATACAGTATTTGTTTTTCTCCTTCTGATTTACTTCACTCTGTAGGACAGACTCTAGGTCCATGCACCTCACTACAAATAACTCAATTTCATTTCTTTTTATGGCTGAGTAATATTCCATTGTATATATGTGTCACATCTTTATCCATTCATCTGTCCATGGACATTTAGGTTGCTTCCATGTCCTAGCTATTGTAAATACTGCTGCAATGAACATTGTGGTACATGTCCCTTTTTGCATTATGGTTTACTCAGGATATATGCCCAGTAGTGGGATTGCTGGGTCATATGGTAGTTCTATTTTTAGTTTTTTTAGGAACCTCCATACTGTTTTCCATGGTGGTTGTATCAATTTACATTCTCACCAACAGAGCAGGAGGGTTCCCTTTTCACCACACTCTTTCCAGCATTTATTGTTTCTAGATTTTCAGATAATGGTCATTCTGACCAATGTGAGGTGATACCTCATTGTAGTTTTGATTTGCATTTCTCTAATAATTAGTGATGTTGAGCAACTTTTCATGTGTCTCTTGGCCATCTGTATGTCCCCCTCAGTTAACTGTCCATTTAGGTCTTCTGCCCATTTTTTAATTGGATTGTTTGTTTTTTTGATATTGAGCTCCATGAGCTGTTTGTATATTTTGAAGACTAATCCTTTGTCTGTTTCATTTGCAAATATTTTCTCCCATTCTGAGGGGGTTGTCTTTTTTATGGTTTCCTTTGCTGTGCAAAAGCTTTTACGTTTAATTAAGTCCCATTTGTTTATTTTTGTTTTTTATTTATGACCTACCTCAACATAATAAAGGTCATATATGAAAAACCCACAGCAAACATCATTCTCAATGGTGAAAAACTGAAAGCATTTCCACCAGATCAGGAACAAAACAAGGATGTCCACTCTCTCCACTCTTATTCAACATAGTTTTGGAAGTCCTAGCCATGGCAATCAGAGAAGAAAAAGAAATAAAAGGAAAACAAATTGGAAAAGAATAAGTAAAGCTGTCACTGTTTGCAGATGACATGATACTATACATAGAAAAACCTAAAGATGCTACCAGAAAACTACTAGAATTAACCAATGAATTTGGTAAGGTTGCAGGATACAAAATTAATGCACAGAAATCTCTAGCATTCCTATACACTAATGATGAAAAATCTGAAAGAGAAATTAAGGAAACACTCACATTTACCACTGCAACAAAAAGAATAAAATACCTAGGAATAAACCTGCTTAAGGAGGTGAAAGAAACTATAAAACACTGATGAAAGAAATCAAAGATGACAAACAGATGGAGAATTATGCCATGTCCCTGGATTGGAAGAATCAATATTGGGAAAATGACTATACCACCCAAAGCAATCTACAGATTCAATGCCACCCCTAATCAGTCTTCATGTTCTCTGGCCTTGATGCTCTATGTATTTATGTTCTTCATTTTATTTCATGTGTTCTTGGAAGAAGTGTCCAAATTTCATGTAACAGAGGGGTATTAATCAATCAACCCACTAACTTAATCACTTAGTAACTCCCTAACTAACTTTCATGATTCATATCATACCCCCCCGAAAAAAAAATCAACTAAAAAGAAATTCTGCCAAGTATATCCAACCCTTTTACCCTTAATATTTTATGTGTCATTAACATATCTCTAATGAGTCTATGGACTAATACAGCACTGGTCCATAGCATTGCCACTTTTCTCACTCAACAATATCTGGAAAGTGATTCAAGGTTTTCAAAATGTTTTCATATAAGTTATGTCATTTGTTCTTTAAGACATCTGTGATAGGTAAGACTAAAATATAGTATTCTTCTTATATAGGACATCGAACCACGTCTGTGTTCTAAAATTACTTGTCCAACTTACTTTGTTTCTCTAATTTCAGTTTCCTCATCAGTAAAATGAGGCTAATTGGATTTTGCTAACAGCACAGATGAAATTTACCTGCTTGACCCAACCTGATCCCATCCACCCCTCCTAGGCTGCTTACTCAAGTAAGACCCAGCCAGCCACTGCCATTGATACCTCTCCTCACACTACCAGCTGTCTCAGCCTTCCAGAGGGACAGAGGGCTGGGTTTCCACATAGCCTCCATCAAGTCTGCTTTAGCAGGAACCACAGAAGCTCATCACCCAAGTTCTACCTGACCAGACTCACCATGGCTCAAGCTTTCCCAATGCTGCCCTAAGGGGCCAGGTAACACAACCTGGAAGTCAGGGAAATTTAAAATAATGGGATGAATTTTGGCCCATAAGAAGTGAGACATAAGAAACCACTGATGGGGACTTCACTGGTGGCGCAATGGTTAAGAATCCTCCTGTCAATGCAGGGGATATTGGTTCGATCCCTGGTTCTGGAAGATCCCACATGCTGCAGAGCAACTAAGCCTGTGTGCTACAACTACTGAGCCCTCCTGCCTATAGCCGGTGCTCCACAACAAGAGAAGCCACTTTAATGAGAAGCCTGGGCATGGCAACGAAGAGCAGCCCTCACTGCTGCAACTAGAGAAAGCCCACATGCAGCAATGAAGAACTAACACAGCCAAAAATAAATACATAAAAATGAATAAATTAATAAAAAAACACTGATAAATGCATCCTTTTCTCTTTTTACTTCCCAAACTTAACTGTCTGCTCTGAGGCATAGCAGATCTATACTACCTGTCAGACATCCCATGAGATGAGCGCGTAGCCATGTCCCTTTGCGAAGCAGTGGCCACCTTGATAATATAGCACTTTATATTTGCTTACTCTCTTTTTCTGCTTTACTGTCCTTCCCTCATCCTTACTATCCTGTGAGCCCACTCCAAATAAAGATTATATAGAAATAAATAAATACAATAAAATTACCTGCCCAAAGTCATATGGATAATAAATAGCAACACTGAACTTAACCAAAAGTATTAGGACTGATCATGCTAATGCTAGCTTTGTTGTTATTCTTCTACCACACTACATTATCCTTGAATAACATCAGTTAGAACTTTTCCCAAACAACACCACAAAACACATCATTAGAAAGTCAGGTGTATTAAAAAATCTTTTCTGGGGAATTTCAAACACAACTAGCTTCCACACAAGGTTTCTTCCAATTATCACAGCAATTTGTGCCTTTTTATCCCATCATTTTCACCTCAGCTTTGAGTTCCAATTGATTGAAGGCATTTCTACCTAATTAGTTTTTAATTGGCTCACATGGGCACTTTTGAAAATGACCACCTTGACCCATAGCCCTATCCGTGGAGATCCCCCAGTGCTAACATGCTAAGCATGTGTAGGGATGGTTGACTTCAGTATCACCACTGTGGGCAGATCTGGGCAAGACTCAGAAATTCCTGAAGAAAAACCAATTCTGGAATTGCTGCTGTGGCAATTGACTAGGGACTCAAAAAGAGAAGGGTACCAGAAAGAACTGGATTGAGAATCCGAAAACATAACTATATATGAAACTGATATGTTCTTTAACTTCTTTGCACTCCAGTTTCTTAATCTTCCTAATACTTATTTATCCAAATAAAATAAGCCCATTGAACTTAATTAATTAGATCTACGATGTCTACCAGCTACAAACTCCAATAATTTCATTGGGTAAACACCAGGGATAATGTAAATAACTTCAAAGAAATTAGACTCTCCTCTTGGAGGAATATTCTATTTTAAAATCATCAGTGGTCCACAAAAGGGCACCCACACTTTCCTAAGAAAGCATTTTACTTTTCAGAAATACATAACAATACACATTTGACAGTCATTTTAATGAGATTTTTATATTTACTAATTGGACAGCATTTTAAGTATAAAGTGCTAAAAGTACTGAAAACCTTTTTTTCATGTTAACTATCATCTATTTTCAGTGGTTTCTGAGACTTTAATATTACCAATTGTATTTTGGATTAATCTATCTGTATAGCACTTAACATCTGAAGCAGTGCACCACTATATTAATAACTTTCACATGGGTGATCATGATAATAACAATATTAAAAACCTGTAACCACTTTATGCACCATACATTCAATTCCCCAAACTTCCTACTTCTAATATTCCTCCCTCACAGATGAAATTAAATTTTTTATATTCTTGGAAAAAGCTTCCAAAGGACAGTAGAGATAACTTAAATTCACTTAGCCACTAGAAAGGCATATTTGTCTATCAGCGTATTCACAGTGGATGAAGAAACGTAGAATAACATGTCCTAAGTATACAACTGGGGTCACACAGTGCTGATCTTGAACCCAGCTCTGCCATTTGCTTATCTGCGAAGCAGGGATAATACTTATATAAGGATTATGAGAAGTTTGGAGATAATAATGTGAAATGTCTGGTGCAGTTAGAGCACAGTAGGCACTGAACAAATGGTAATTATTTTTAAACCTCAGTAATACCTCAGCATTAAAATTCTAGCAGCTTAGCGGGTAATAAACCTTCTACAGAACCAGGTTAGCAGATTATCAATGTCAATACTCTAGAGAGCTTTAGAAAATAGTTCTGCTCCTCTAAAAGAGCAGTTTTCAAGCTTTCCATCTTCTTTCATTGTCCTTCATCTCACAAAACACACCCAAGACATGTTCAGTAGCTCATGCTAGAAAACTAGTAGTTTCATTGACATCCTTTACCTCTGATAGTCATCATCACCAAGAAAATTCATTTTTATTTGCAAAATATCTCTCCAATGAATCCATTTTTAAAAATACCTTTGCTGCCCTCTTCTAAACTCCTGTAGTATTCCTAAAATTGGTCCCCTATGTCCACACATGTCCCTCTGACTTGTTATATATACAGTAGTAACCTTTTTTAAAAATATTAATATGTTTAATGTCTTCCATTTGTCTTCAAATACATCAAAAGCATCCCAACTCTTAGAATAATAACACAGCCCACAAGACACTACGTCATCTGGAACCATTATCTACCCGTTAAACTCAAGCTTAGCTACTTTCTCCTTTACTCCTTATGCTTTAATTCATATTAGTCTTCTTTAATTGCTGTAAATGTCCTTATTGTCTTTAATCTCAGGGCATTTGCATATAACATTCCTTCTGTCTAGAATATTCGTCTCATCCTTCTAACCTCACTCACTCTGTTAATCCTTACTTATCAGATCCAGATAAAACATACCTTCCTAAAGGAAGCCCTCATGACACCCCCAACTCAGAATAGGTTAGGCCTTTCTCTTCTGTGCTCTCACGGCACCTACTTTTTTCCTTCAGCATAAATATTGGTAATATATCAGGGTAATTCATATATGTTTCAGTGTGTTGTTAATTACATGAACAAATTTATAATTTATTAGTCATAAAATATAAATCCCATGAAGACAAGCATCATGCCAGTTTTTCTCAACTGTATATTCTTTGTGAATAGCACAGTCAGTACCTACCCAAAGTTGACACAATGAAAAATTAGTCAAACAAAATACAAAAAGAAATCAAGGATTATGTTGTCATTGTTATTTTTCCCAATGGCTTTTGTTTTGAACATTTTTTTCTTTCTACAAACTCTCAGTATGCTCTTTTTTCTTCCAAAGATGGATTATGTCCTATATATAAGATTCAAGCACTGTGCCCACTTATTATGGATCCTTGATAATTGTGTCTGATTAACCAACTATATCACAGCTGTTTCTACAGTTTGAGCAACAGACAGTCTTTCTGATCAGCATGAAAAAATCACTATCAGAGTGAGTGGATATAATTTTGGGTTTTATTAATATAGAGAGCTTTATTATAGAAAAGTACATGATTTCTGCTAGGTTTTTTGAAATGTTAAAAATAGTGATCTAAATAGAACAAATATTTAGAGTACTTCGAAGGACCAGAAGAGATGTTCAATTATCTACATTTCTCTATCTGTGGACAATTCCCAAATTATAAGTTAAATGTGTTTAGAAGTTCAGACATACATAAGTCAATGGTTCAGAACTTAGAATATGTTTTCCTAGGGAAAATATACAAAACAATATACATATTACTATTTAGGCCCATGTGGCACTATTTAATTATATAGCTGAATTTGATTGCTAGCAATCACATATAAAAATCCATCTATGAGAAAATATATTTCAAGTTGTAGCTGCATTAGGGGAGACTGTTATAAGGACTGGAGTGTTATGAAACTGATCACAACAAATATTAAAATGGGACTTTCTGGTTGTATAAGATTGTGCTCCTTCTGAGGAACAGACTGGCACCCTACCTACTTAGGAAGTGGAATTTCTGAATAGGATGTATGCAGGTTATGCATCTGGGGTGCCATGCCAGCACTGGAATCACTATTTTTGGTCAGTACAAACAACTGAATTCCCCAAAGAAGTTCCAGTTCTGTATTTTTTGTATTTATCCAAATCAAGAGAATATCCTAGAGTTCCTTTAAATTTGCTAAAATTCTCATAGATTTACCAAATCAATGAATTATGTTTCAATTACAAATAAACCTAAATGTGGATTATTCTGCTAGATTATCATGCTTTCAATTTACTAACACAGCCTTTAGCCAAACTCAGAAGTAAAATATACAGTGGGAAAAGAGAACCAATTTATTGCAGAGAAGTATTAATATAAACAATGGCATTTCTAGAATTATTTGAAAGATTTTATTGGCTACTATTTATGATTAGGATGAAAATTAGAGACTGAAAGAATTGAATCCAAGTTAGAATTGCACTATGAGAAAAACATACATTTTTGTGGCAGTTCTAAAATGGTATGGTCCTCCTAGAAATAACAATTGGAAGAGAGAATTAATTCATAGTAGGCAGGAGTGTCTGAGTTAATGGAATTTAATTAAAAAGACAGGGCTTCTTCAGATTTGAAGACAATGACAAATGAAGCCTTAATTACAGTCTAAGCTTCCAGGAACAAGTATATGCCACTGGGTTTTTGCATACAGTATATCATCATATTTACTCATGCAATTCCTTTTATTGCTATTTCCTTTCTTCCAATTTTAAGGAAGACGTACTGCTCGATTTTGTTTTTGATTTGCTGTTTTTACAGGAGTAGGTCTTTGTTTGATTTTCTCTCTACATACTGTCCCAAATTTATTCTAATGAGGCTAAGATCATCTTTAAAGATCAGAAGTGGTTGATATTAGAAAATCTGGGTTCCTAAAGTTTTATTTTGTCCCCTCTTTTATTATAAATGCCTTGGTTTTCTCTGATATGTTTGGCCATAGTAAAACTTTTCACAAATAGGTTGTACTTCCAGGGAGATGTTTCTTCTCTCAACTCTAATATCTACTTTAGCAACTGAAATCTTGTAAGAACAGAGTCATCTGTTGCTGACACTCCCAATATCCTCATACTCAGATAATTTTCTTACCTAAATGAAAATTATTTTCATTATTATTATTGCCCTTCTAAAACTTTTCATCATTAGAATTATTTTTGATATGACAGTTTTGCTTAAAGGTAGGTAAAGTCGGTCTTGATGGAAAAGTGAAGAAGAATCAGGGCATGCCATATAACTAGCACATCATGACCTACTTGCTGGGGTGGTTGTAATGCCTATAATCACTGGGGCCTTTAAAACAGATTATTTTAAAAGTCTTACTTAAACAGTAGTGACAATAAAAACAATATCAGAGTTAAGGAAGAGCTCTCCTGAAGCTAAAGGTTCTGGGGGCGGGGGGTGAGGTTCAAGGAGGGGATAGTGAAGGACAGACAATGAGCACGCATTTAAACAGTATCAAAAAAATAAGATAAAAGAACAACTTGCTTTGTTTTTATGAGATAACATGTAAGAAACATTCAGGAGTTACCACTTGGGTAACATGAAATAAACTGAATATAATACTTTAAATGGAACATGAAAAGAGAGAGAAAGAGGGGAGGGGAAAAATAATATAGAAATAGAAGTCAGAGCTCCTTCATATTACGGATAGAGATGAGAGAATATGCAGACTTTTAAACTGAAGAGGATCTACAGTATTTCAGACACAAGATTTGTTCACCAGTGGGTTAGCCACATTGTATTAAGGTAATACAGGGCAGGGTATGGACAAAAAGAAAGCCTAATGTATGATCTACCATGAGTGAGATCTGTACACCATGTAATATTATCATAATAATGTACACAGTTTTACAGACACTCTCCTTGTCAATTTCTATTCCAAAATCTGGCAGAGCACCTGAAAGTAGCTGCTCAATAGATGTTTGCTGACTTGAAGTCAACTGACATATAAGTTTCATGGTATTGATCTGTGCCTCGGAAAAGACGGTGAAAATTTGTTCTCTCTAGTTATTAAGGGCAAGGGTCAGATGCACTCCCTGGATTAAGGCAATAATCTGTCATAATTTGTCACTGGTCTAAGGACGCTGTTGGTATTAGGATGAACTCTATGTCCCAGAAAAGTGGTTCTCAACCACTATATCCTGACTGTACCTGATATTACATTGGAGAGACCAGTAATTTTTTACTAATATTAAAGAACAGTGTTAGGGGACGATTTGCTTTTTTAAAAAAAGTGCATGTTCAATGTAATACTTATGCCACCTTGCTACTTTCTGATATGATAAGCTTTTCAGAGTGCATCTCACAGCCAAGCTATGAGCAAGAGAGCATGGCCCACAAATTATTTTATCTAAGCCACAGTCAGCAATATTATCTCACAGGAACGATCACCTTATGGGTATAGATATATGGGGAAAAAATGCTAAGAACTGTAATACCAGATCATGATGGTGGATAAAGAAGGCCTACTGACCAGTGACTGACAGTACTTCTGTCTGAAAAATATGTTCTCAATTGATTAAATATTTGTCCATATTTATGCCAGGATAACTAAAATCAACTGAAAAAATCCTACAGAAAGAAGCTCCAAAATCTGGACTTTAACTAACTAACTAAATAAAAGAAACATGCTGTTTCAGAAAGAAAACGGGGAATGAAAGAGTTTGCAGTCTAAGCTTAAATGTAAGGAATTGTGTTGAATATTTTCAAAATAAAATTTTGAGGAATAAAGAAAGTCACAGGGGTGAACTTAACATTCATTATTATAGAGTATTTAATTGAAATACAACCTTAGGTATATATATTTTCTAAGTGAATTTGAAAGTCTTTAGATATAGCCATATTAGTTATAGTCTCTACTAT
Organism: Kogia breviceps; assembly: GCF_026419965.1. Taxonomy (NCBI): domain Eukaryota; kingdom Metazoa; phylum Chordata; class Mammalia; order Artiodactyla; family Physeteridae; genus Kogia; species Kogia breviceps. Next base: position 46,069,974 of record NC_081317.1, on the reverse strand, counting down.
GCCCTAATGTTGCATACACATGGTCAACTTTGTTTAGTTTACACTGCCTTCCAAAATGTTTGAGTTTGTCAACCTTCTTTAAAAAGTACCATAAGTAACTATAAAGAAAGTATCACCTTTGTGTAGTTTCATGAAAGACTGCTTCAACAAGTTTAAGAACAGATTCATGCTGTAAATGTTGATGCCAAATATAGTCCATTAAACAATACTGAAATATAAACAAGTAACTACATAATTTAATACTACAAATGAATATGAACAGAGGAAATAGTTTCTCAGAAAAAATTTGGAAACAGTCTAGACATTTATAGATTAAACAAAGTCCTGAACAAATATAAACAGGAAAAAAGTTTAGGGAAATACTAATATAATATATAAGCATATAATTTTTCAATTTTTTATTTTCCTAAAAGGTCTAAAATTCTCATTCATATAAACACAAGCATTCATTTCATTGAATAATTTGTCTTATAAAACCAAAAGGACAATGTTTAAAATGGCTCTTATAAACTATCTGCTCAATTTACAAAGATATTGTCTAGACTTACTCTAGAAGAGACATTCCCTCCGCCAGATACCTCACTTGAGGAGCTGATCAAGGAAACCTACCTGTGTCCATGATGAATTGATGAACTGAGCCTTGCATAAGTGAACTATTTTACATTTTAGATTACATTTTTTGTTTAGAACTTAAACTTATACTTAAAACTTGGAGGCGCTGAGAACAGCAGTAAGCACCAGTGAGAGCATACTGTCCATTTAAAGCAGGAGAAATGAGTAGGAAGATTTGTGGGTGTTCCCGGGAACTCATCAGTCTCCTGTTCAATTTCAATAGGAGACTCACAAGTTCCTGCAAATGCACACAAACTTATTTTAAGCAGGTACCCTTGGCAGATAAGCAGATGCTGATATTTCCTCCACTTCAAGTGAATACAGTATTTTTCCTTCCTGGAGTGTCCTCAGCAGCTTGGCTGGTGCTTGTGATTCTGTCCAAGCAGTGTGGTGGGCATCACCGTCCACTGGTCACTTTTATTCAACTATTCAACAAATATTGAGCATCTCCTATGCTAAGCACTGCTTTTGTCTCTGGGCACACAGTAGTGAATAATTTCTTGCCACTATGGAAATTCTACTGAACAAGTCTAGTTCATTTTCAATCACGCTTAAGTCAAAGTTTAGGTCTCCAATGCCATATGACAAGCAGTGGTGTTTAAAATTTCCTTTGTAATAAATGTGGAATTTAGAGTTCATGGTGTAATGGGAAGAAAATATGAATGGGGACTAAGAGATCCAAATTCTAGTCCAAATGCAGCTAAAACCTAGCAATATTTCCATGGTCAAACCACTTAACCCTTTTTTACCTCAGTTTTCTTATTTGTCAAATGACTGTTTGGACTATTTCATTGTTACTTCCAATCTGGATATACTGATAAATGGCTAATTATAAGATAACAGGAAACAGAATGAAAGCTTTTATACATACAATGCAATGCTGTTGATGTTGTGTTTTTTCAGGAAGAGAACAAAAAAACTTGGGCTTCAGCAATCACTATAAAGTTTAAATATATAATTGATTACTGATATTTTTTCTACCACCTAACACATAAATTATTTTTCTCATATGGAAATAAATCATTGATTTACAGTTTCACTGGCTTCTAACATTGAAACTTTTTCCCCCTAGGCTTTAATTTCCCCATTAGATCTAATTATTTATTTATTTTTGGCTTTTTGTCCGGTCTTCGTTGCTGCTCATGGGCTCTCTCTAGTTGCGGAAAGCGGGGGCTACTCCTCATTGAAGTGTGCATGCTTCTCAGTGCGGTGGCCCCTCCCGTTGCAGAGCATGGGCTCTAGGCGCGCGGGCTTCAGTAGTTGTGGTGCATGGGCCCAGCTGCTCCATGGCATGTGGGATCCTCCTGCACCAGGGCTCAAACCCGTGTTCCCTGCACTGGCAGGCAGATTCCCAACCACTTCGCCAACAGGGAAGTCCCCCCACTAGATCTTAGATTCTAGCTCATATATTACAAGGCAGGCTCAGTTCTTGACCAGAAAGGTGAGGCAGATCATCAAGGTGAACATTTGTTCAAAACTAGTTTATAATCTTTGTAGTTTTTCTGAACATCACGTTGAAGAAAATTCAGCTCAGCTGGTTGGTTTAGAATGGATAAATATTCTAGCATGCCTCTCCCCATAAAAAGCATCTGTATAAGCAAATGTACACACACACACACACACAAACACACACACACACACACACACACACACACACACACACACAGTCTCCAGTAACATTTCAAACTGAAAGTGTATTGCTGGTAAAAACAGCACAGTAGGGAGAGACCTTCAAGATGGTGGAGGAATAAGATGTGGGGACCACCTTCCTCCCCACAAATATATCAGAAACATATCTACATGTGGAACAATGCTTACAGAACACCTACTGAACACTGGCAGAACCTCAGACTTCCCCAAAGGCAAGAAACACCCCACGTACCTCGGTAGGGCAAAAGCAAAAAGAAAAAACGAAAACAAAAGAATACAGACAGGACCTGAACCTTGGGGAGGGAGTTTTGAGGAGGAAAAGTTTCCATACACTAGGAAGACCCTTCACTGGTGGAGACACGTGGGGCGGAGGGGAAGCTTCGGAGCCACGGAGGAGAGCACAGCAACAGGGGTGCAGAGGGCAAAGCACAGAGATTCCCGCACAGAGGATCGGTGCCAACCACCACTTACCAGCCTGAGAGTTTGTCTGCTAACCCACCGGGGCAGGTGGGTGCTGGGAGCTGAGGTTTGAGCTTTGGAAGTCAGATCCCAGGGAGATGACAGGGGTTGGCTGGGTGAACACAGGCTGAAAGGAGCTAGTGTGGCACAGCTAGCCGGGAGGGAGTCCGGGAAAGGGTCTGGAGCTGCCAAAGAGGCAAGAGACCATTGTTTCGGGGGTGTGCGAGGAGAGGGGATTCAGAGCACCACCTAAACGAGCTCCAGAGATGGCCTCGAGCCGTGGCTATGAGCACGGACCACAGAGATGGGCATGAGACGCTAAGGTTGCTGCTGTAGCCACCAAAAAGCTTGTGTGCAAGCACAGGTCACTATCCACACCTCCCCTCCTGGGAGCCTGTGCAGCCCACCACTGCCAGGGTCCCATGATCCAGGGACAACTTCCCCGGGAGAATTCATGGCACGCCTCACACTGGAACACATTGCGTGTTCCAATGTAACAGAAGCCTCTGCCACCACAGGCTCGCCCCGTACCCCAAAGCCCTCCCTCCCCCAGGCCTGAGTGAGCCAGAGCCCCCTAATCAGCTGCTCCTTTAACCCAGCTCCATGTAATATCAAACAGCAACAGCTCTCCCAGAGATCTCCATCTCAACGCTAAGACCCATCTCCATTCAACAACCAGCAAGCTACAGTTCTAGACACCCTATGCCAAAAAACTAGCAAGACAAGAACACAACCACACCCATTAGCAGAGAGGCTCTCTAAAATCATAATAAAGTCACAGACACTCCAAAACACACCACGAGTGTGGTCCTTCCCACCACAAAGACAAGGTCAAGCCTCATCCACCAGAACACAAGCACTAGGCCCCTCCATCAGGAAGCCTACACAACATACAGAACCAACCTTAGCCATTGGGAAAAGACATCAAAAAGAAGAGGAACTATGAACCTGCAGCCTGTGAAAAGGAGACCCCAAACACAGTAAGTTAAACAAAATGAGAAGACAGAGAAGCACACAGCAGATGATAGAGCAGAAAAAAACCTACCAAACCAAACAAATAACGAGGGAATAGGCAGTCTACCTAAAAAAGAATTCAGAGTAACGATAGTAAAGATGATCCAAAATCGTGGAAACAGAATGGAGAAAATACAAGAAACATTTAACAAGGACCTACAAGAACTAAGGGCAAACAAACAATGATAAACAACACAATAAATGAAATAAAAAATTCTTTAGAAGGAATTAATAGCAGAATAACTGAGGCAGAAGAACGATAAGTGACCTGGAAGATAAAACAGTGGAAATAACCAACACAGAGAGGATAAAAGAAAAAAGAATGAAGAGAATTGAGGACAGTCTCAGAGACATCTGGAACAATATTAAATGCACCAACATTTGAATTATAGTGGTCCCAGAAGAAGAGAAAAGGAAAGGGTCAGAGAAAATATTTGAAGAGATTATAGTTGAAAACTTCCCTAATATGGGAAAGGAAATAGTTAAATCAAGTCCAGGAAGCACAGAGTCCCATACAGGATAAATCCAAGGAGAAACACAGCAAGACACATATTAATCAAGCTTCCAAAAATTAAATACAAAGAACAAATGTTAAAAGCAGCAAGGGAAAAACAGCAAATACCAGACAAGGGAATTCCCATAAGCTTAACAGCTGATCTTTCAGCCGAAACTCTGTAAGCCAGAAGGGACTGACAGGACATATTTAAAGTAATGAAGGAGAAAAACCTATAACCAAGATTACTCTACCCAGCAAGGATCTCATTCAGATTTGATGGAGAAATTAAAATATTTACAGACAAGCCAAAGCTAAGAGAATTCAGCACCACCAAACCAGTTATACAACAAATGCTAAAGGAACTTCTCTAGTCAGTAAACACAAGAGAAGGAAAAGACCTACAATAACAAACCCAAAACAATTAAGAAAATGGTAATAGGAACATACATATCGATAACTACCTCAAATGTAAATGGATTAAATGATCCAACCAAAAGACACAGACTGGCTGAATGGGTACAAAAACAAGATCCATATATATGCTGACTACAAGAGACCCACTTCAGACTGAGGGATACCTACAGACTGAAAGTAAGGGGATGGAAAAAGTTATTCCATGCCAATGGAAATTGAAAGCAAGCTGGAGGGCTTCCCTGGTGGCGCAGTGATTGGGAGTCCGCCTGCAGATGCAGGGGACACAGGTTCATGCACTGGTCTGGGAAGATCCCACATGCTGTGGAGCAGCTGGGCCTGTGAGCCATGGCTGCTGAGCCTGTGCATCCGGAGCCTGTGCTCCACAACAGAGGAGGCTCGTGTACCACAAAACAAACAAAAAAAGAAAGCTGGAGTAGCTATCTCATATCAGACAAAATAGACATTAAAACAAAGACTATTACAAGAGACAAAGAAGGACACTACATAATGATCAAGGGATCAATCCAAGGAGAAGATATAACAATTGTAAATATTTATGCACCCAACATAGGAGCACCTCAATAAATAAGGCAAATGCTAAAAACTATAAAAGAGGAAATCGACAGTAACACAATCACAGTTGGGGACTTTAACACCCCACTTTCACCAATGAATAGATCATCCAAAATGAAAATAAATAAGGAAACACAAGCTTTAAATGATACATTACACGAGATGGAGTTAAGTGATATTTATAGGACATTCCATCCAAAAACAACAAAATACACTTTCTTCTCACTTTCTCATGGAACATCCTCCAGGATAGATCATATCCTGGGTCATAAATCAAACCTTGGTAAATTTAAGAAAACTGAAATCATATCAAGTAATTTTTCCGACCACAACGTTATGAGATTAGATGTCAGTTACAGGAAAAAAATCTGTAAAAAATACAAACACATGGAGGCTAGACAATACACTAGCTAATAACCAAGAGATCACTGAAGAAATCAAAGAGGAAATTAAAAAATACCTAGAAATAAATGACAATGAAAACATGATGACCCAAAACCTATGGCATGCAGCAAAAGCAGTTCCAAGAGGGAAGTTTATGGCAATAGAATCCTACCTTAAGAAACAAGAAACATCTCAAATAAACAACCTAACCTTATACTGAAAGCAATTAGAGAAAGAGGAACAAAAAACCCCAAAGTTAGCAAAAGGAAAGAAATCATAAAGATCAGATCAGAAATAAATGAAAAAGAAAGGAAGGAAACAATAGCAAAATCAGTAAACTAAAAGCTGGTTCTTTGAGAAGAAAAACAAAATTGATAAACCATTAGCCAGACTCATCAAGAAAAAAAGGGAGAAGACTAAAATCAATAGAATTAGAAATGAAAAAGGAGAAGTAACAACTGACACTGCAGAAATACAAAGGATCATGAGAGATTATTAGAAGCAACTATATGCCAATAAAATGGACAACCAGGAAGAAAAGGACAAATTCTTAGAAAAGCACAACCTTCCAAGACAGAACCAGAAAGAAATAGAAAATATAAACATACCAATCAAAGCACTGAAATTGAAACTGTGATTAAAAATCTTCCAAAGAACAAAAGCCCAGGACCAGATGGCTTCACGGGCAAACTCTATCAAACATTTCGAGAACACCTAATACCTATCCTTCTCAAACTCTTCCAAAATATAGCAGAGGGAGGAACACTCACAAACTCATTCTACGAGGCCACCAACACCCTGATACCAAAACCAGATAAAGATATCACAAAGAAAGAGTACTATAGGCCAGTATCACTGATGAACATAGATGTAAAAATCCTCAACAAAATACTAGCAACCAGACTCCAACAGCACATTAAAAGGATCATACACCATGATCAAGGGGGGTTTAATACCAGGAATGCAAGGATTCTTCAATATATGCAAATTGATCAATATTATACAACATATTAACAAATTGAAAGAGAAAAACTATATGATAATCTCAATACCTGCAGAAAAAGCTTTTGACAAAATTCAACACTCATTTATGATAAAAACCCTCCAGAAAATAGGCATAGAGGGAACTTACCTCAACATAATAAAGCACACATATGACAAACCCATAGCCAACATCATCCTCAATGATGAAAAACTGAAACCATTTCCACTAAGATCAGAACAAGACAAGGTTGCCCACTCTCACCACTCTTATTCAACATAGTTTTGGAAGTTCTAGCCACAGCAATCAGAGAAAAAAAAGAAATAAAAGGAATCCAAATAGGAAAGAAAGAAGTAAAGCTGGCACTGTTTGCAGGTGACATGATACTATACATAGAGAATCCTAACGATGCTACCAGAAAACTACTAAAGCTAATCAATGAATCTGGTAAAGTAGCAGGATAGAAAATTAATGCACAGATATCTCTTGCATTCCTATACACTAATGATGAAAAATCTGAAAGTGAAATTAAGGAAACACTCCCATTTACCCCTGCAGCGAAAAGAATAAAATAGCTAGGAATAAACCTACCTAAAGAGACAAAAGATCTGTATGCAGAAAACTATAAAACAATGATGAAAGAAATTAAATATGATACAAATAGATGGAGAAATATACCACGTTCTTGGATTGGAAGAATCAATATTGTGAAAATGACTCTACTACCCAAAGCAATCTACAGATTCAATGCAATCTCTATCAAAGTACCACTGGCATTTTTCACAGAACTAGAACAAAAAATTTCACAATTTGTTTGGAAACACAAAGACCCCAAATAGCAAAAGCAATCTTGAGAAAGCACAATGGAGCTGGAGGAATCAGGCTCCCTGACTTCAGTCTATACTACAAAGCTACAGTAATCAAGACAGTATGGTACTGGCACAGAAACAGAAGTATAGATCAATGATACAGGAGAGAAATCCCAGAGATAAACTCAGGCACATATAGTCACCTTATTTTTGATAAATGAGGTAAGAATATACAACGGAGAAAAGACAGCCTCTTCCATAAGTGGTGCTAGGAAAACTGGATAGCTTCATGTAAAAGAGTGAAATGAGAACACTCCCGAAAACCATACACAAAAATAAACTCAAAATGGATTAAAGACCTAAATTTAAGGCCAGACACTATAAAACTCTTAGAGGAAAACATAGGCAGAACACTCTATGATATCAATCACAGCAAGATCCTTTTTGACCCACCTCCTGGAGAAATGGAAATAAAAGCAAAAATAAACAAATGGGACCTAATGTAACTTAAAAGCTTTCACACAGCAAAGGAAACCATAAACAAGACGAAAGGACAACCCTCAGAATGGGAGAAAATATTTGCAAATGATGCAACTGACAAAGGATTAATCTCCAAAATTTACAAGCAGCTCATGCAGCTCAATATCAAAAAAACAAACAACCCAGTCCAAAGATGGGCACAAGACTGATATAGACATTTCTCCAAAGAAGATATACAGATTGCCAACAAACACAAGAAAGAATGATCAACATCATTAATCATTAGAGAAAGGCAAATCAAAACTACAATGAGATATCATCTGATACCAGCCAGGATGGCCACCACCAGAAAATTTACAAACAATAAATGTTGGAGAGAATGTGGAGAAAAGGGAACCCTCTTGCACTGTTGGTGGGAATGTAAATTGATACAGCCACTATGGAAAACAGTATGAAGGTTCCTTGAAAAATGAAAAATAGAACTACAGTACAACCCAGCAATCCCACTACTGGACATATACCCTGAGAAAACCATAATTCAAAAAGCATCATGTACCACAATATTCATTGCAGCTCTATTTACAATAGCCAGGACATGGAAGCAACCTAACTGTCCATCGACAGATGAATGGATAAACAAGATGTGGCACATATATACAATGGAATATTACTCAGCCATAAAAAGAAACGAAATTGAGTTGTTTGTGGTTAGGTGGATGGACCTAGAGTCTGCCCTACACAGTGAAGTCAGAAGAGAGAAACAAATACCGTATTCTAACACATATATATGGAATCTAAAAAAAAAAAAAAGAAAAAAGAAAAAAAGTGGTCATGGAGAACCCAGAGGCAGGACAGGAATAAGGATGCAGACCTACTGGAGAATGCTTGAGGACATGGGGATGGGGAAGGGTAAGCTGGGACAAAGTGAGAGAGTGGCATGGACATATATACACTACCAAATGTAAAACCGATAGCTAGTGGGAAGCAGCTGCACAGCTCAGTGCTTTGTGACCACGTAGAGGGGTGGGATAGGGAGGGTGGGAGGGAGGGAGACCCAAGAGGGAAGTGATGTGGGGATATGCATATATGCATAGCTGGTTGACTTTGTTATAAAGCAGAAACTAACAAACTATTGTAAAGCAATCATACTCCAATAAAGATTTTTTTTAAGTAAATAAAATAAAAAATAAAACAAAAAGGCATATTTAGAATAAAAAAAAACAAACAAAAAAACTACAATGAGGTATCACCTCACACCAATCAGAATGGCCATCATCAAAAAATCTACAAACAATAAATGCTGGAGAGGGTGTGGAGAAAAGGGAACCTTCTTGCACTGTTGGTGGGAATGTAAGTTGATACCGCCACTGTGGAGAACAGTATGGAGGTTCCTTAAAAAACTAAAAATAGAACTACCATACAACCCTGCAATCCCACTACTGGCATATATCCTGAGAAAACCATAATTCAAAAATAGTCATGTACCATAATGTTCATTGCAGCTCTATTTACAATAGCCAGAGCATGGAAGCTACCTAACTGTCCATCGATAGATGAATGGATAAAGAAGATGTGGCACATATATATATATATATAAAATGGAATATTACACAGCCAAAAAAAACTGAAATTGAGTTATTTTTAGTGCGGTGGATGGACCTAGAGACTGTGATACAGAGTGAAGTGAGTCAGAAAAAGAAAAATAAATACCGTATCCTAACACACATATATGGAATCTAAGAAAATAAAAAGAAAAATTCTGTGGAACCTAGGGGCAGTACAGGAATAAAGATGCAGATGTAGAGAATGGACTTCAGGACATGGGGAAGGGTAAGCTGGGACGAAATGTGAGAGTGGCATGGACTTATGTATACTAACACATGTAAAATAGATAGCTTGTGGGAAGCAGCCACATAGCACAGGGAGATCAGCTTGGTGCTTTGTGACCACCTATAGGCGTGGGACGGGGAGGGTGTGATGGAGACGCAGAGGGAGGAGATATGGGGATATATGTATATGTATAGCTGATTCCCTTTGTTATAAAGCTGAAACTAACACACCATTGTAAAGCAATTATACTCCAATAAAGATGTTAAAATTTAAAAGTCTAAATATTATGCATATACCTTTATTCCAACTCTAAGAATTTATCACAAAGAACCAGAAGTGTGCTCTAAGATGTAGAGTATCAGGGCATTCACTGCAGCACTATTCATATACATATATGGAAACAGCCTAAATGTCTAAAAGAAGATAATTTATAAGGTAAAGAAAGTGTGGCACATCTATGTGTTGGGATGTGATACAGCCATTAAAAATCATACTGCAAAAAAAGAAAAAGAAAGAAAAACAGCACAGTAAACAGGTTTCCTTTATTTTACTACTTGTATGCACTTAAAGGAGCCAGTCTGTTAAATGCTTTAGGGGGAGGTTTAATTAAAGTCTCCAATTAAAATTCCTAGTTAAAATTCAAGAATACTTGAAATAGCTTATGCAAATAAGAGTAGATCACATTCTTTATCTAAGGAATGAGCATCCACCGGGCAAAAGCACCATCTCACGTTTTCCTTTAGTTTCCACAACTGCAAACTCTTCAGCAGCTAACAAAGTCAACTGTAATTTTGACTAGTATTTGACATCTTTTTTTTAAGTAAATAATAAATCACTAAATCAGAGAACATTTACTGAATTGTTTCAAAATTTAGACTAGATGGCCAAATAAATATGGTCCGATTCCTTCCCTTACACTGCTGGCAATAAAGGTTTAATTAATAGCAAGATATAGGTTAATTGTGTCAAATGCACATCCCAGACTCACATATGCAGAGATGAACAAGGAGAAACATTAAGTAGGGGTAAATAGCATAAGCCAAGAAATAGGAGGAAATGTTAGAGTAATAGTGTAGCAATACGTCTTACTATGTAAAGGTTTAGGGTTCTACAGTCAAAGACCTATACCTGGGTCTTTGGACCATCACGTATTATATGTTTGTGTCTGGATATTTAATATCTCTGAGCCTCAATTTGTTCATCTCAAATGGGGATACTAATATTACCTATCTCATAGTGTTTTTGTCCTTCTTATTTTCATTATCATTAGTGAAGGAAAGAAATGGAAGGGAGAACAAATTGGACACTACAGCTCTGCTACTAACTTCAGATTTTATGCTAAAATATTGAAGCTAGAAAGGAATTGATAGAGAAGAAAAATCTCAAGAGTATCAGTCAAATTAACACCTGACTTATTATAGCCATGCAACTCTATTAAAAACCATTATTATTACAATGAACTCTTGTACATTTGGGTTGAATATGGTTTCTATTCCCAGAAAATTGTTTCCCAATTACTTGAAAAGTTATTTAAGTGATGAAAAATTATACACATTCCAAAATCATACACATTCCATATGATTTAAAAGAAACCATTCATTGACATTATTACAGCTCTTTGACAATTAACCTTTCTGCTACTTATCATCAATACTGAAAGAAATTATTTAGGGAATACTCATGCACTTAATGAGGTCACAATAAGGAAGATTGTCAAAAAAAACTAAGAAATATAAATATTTCTTAAGCACAGAGCAACAAATTCTAGAATGAGAATTTAGACTAAATAAAAGCTGTAGGATACTTCAAAATTCTGAAGTTGTCATTTAAAAAATTTTTCAATGGTAAGGGAATTTTTCTTTTTTACTATTACTACTACCTTATTCATTTCACTACCCTTTTGTTGAAAAGTATTTTTTAACCTTATCCCAGCATCCAATCTTTGAACAAAGTTTAAGAAATAACAAAATTGTTCTCTGTTGATAGAATTTTTTACCTCAGCAAATTACCATGTTCAAGAAAAATGTACTGAGTGGTTGAGACAGGTTGAGATACATCTGAATTTTAAAATGCATCTTTCATGTCAAAATCTAATAGCACACTATTAAGACTTTTGATTGGAAAATAGGAAAACATTTATAGAGTTTACAGAACTCTAAGAGGTCAAGTTCTACGGCTTTGTTTTTTTTTCCCCTTATTTTCCATAGTGATTGGGATTGTGTTCATAGATTTTAGATAAAATCTGTGAAGGTCATGGTGAAATATTCATTTATTTATCCATTCATTCATGCTTTCAAAGATACCTAGTTTGAAAGTAAGTTCAGAACTGATAAAAATGGTCCCCGGGGTTCCCTGGTGGCGCAGTGGTTGAGAGTCCGCCTGCCGATGCAGGGGACGCGGGTTCGTGCCCCGGTCCGGGAGGATCCCACATGCCGCGGAGCGGCTGGGCCCGTGAGCCATGGCCGCTGAGCCTGCGCGTCCGGAGCCTGTGCTCCGCAACGGGAGAGGCCACGACAGTGAGAGGCCCGCGTACCACACACACACAAAAAAAAAGATACCTAGTTTGAAACTAAGTTCAGAACTGATAAAAATGGTCCCCAGGCTTCCCTGGTGGCGCAGTGGTTGAGAATCCGCCTGCCGATGCAGGAGACACGGGTTCGTGCCCTGGTCGGGAAGATCCCACATGCCGCGGAGCGGCTGGGCACGTGAGCCATGGCCGCTGAGCCTGTGCGTCCGGAGCCTGTGCTCCGCAACGGGAGAGGCCACAACAGTGAGAGGCCCGCGTACCACAAAAACAAAAAACAAACAAACAAACAAAAATGGTCCCCAATGCAATTGTACTTATTTTTTTTAGCCTACTCCTGAAAACAAACCTACAAAAAGAATATTTTTGAGCAACCACACTCATATATTTTTATTAATAACTTGTTTCCTATAAATGAACAAACACTATATAAACATCTTAAAAACAAAAGCAACTTAAAATCTAAAGAAAAATATTAAAAAGATATTTTCTCTTCATATATACTTATTTAAAATTATTAGACAAACTCAAGATCATAAGAAAAAGGAACAATAACTTTTTTAAGTTTTATTTTGTCAGATACTTAAGTTTCTATGCTGAGTAATACTTAAACACATTAAATATTATTGTCTAGTAGTGTCCCTTCAACAGGTTTTAACTAGTTTTGGTTTACAGAAAGAATGTTATGCTAGTGCTACAATGACAGGTATAGTTAAAAATTAAATTATTATTACACTTTCCGAAAAAAAATTCATTCATATACAAATATCCCATGAAAAAATCCTGGTTATTTTTTCACAGAATTTAAATGTTGTCAGCTTTGATTATATTCAAGCAGTGACTGCATTGATAATGATTATAAGGAGTGTTTTCTAAATATTTTAAATACCTAATACCTGTCTTTTAAATTTAAAAAACATATACATGCTTGTTATATAAAGATTCAAATCATTTAGAAGTATACACCATTAAATGTGAGGAATATACAGTTAAACGTGAAAGTCTCTCCTTACATCTTCCCTTGTCTACCCAATCCAACAGCCTTCTTGGAAGTAAATATTGTTAACACTTTAATCTTCCAGAGTGTTTCCTACTAGCATGAGTTTTTGTTAGTTTGTTTTTCCCACACAAACCAGGTTCCTACTATCCATTCAGTCCTCCAAATTACTAGCAGTATGATGGCTTTCTTTTAATGTCAGAACATGTCTGTTTTTAATAGCTGGGTGATATTCCCTGACATGGACACTTGTGAATGTTAATCATTGTCATACTAATGGCTAGTTTTCTTTTTTCCCCCTATTACAATCCTACAATTAACATCTAAGTAAGTTTACTTTTGTATATTGTCTGATTCTTTTTTGGAAAAACTATATGCAATTTTTTCCTAAATTGCTAGAAACCAACAAGTTGTTCACCAGAAAAGCAATTTCTACTACCATCAGCTGGAATACCATTGACAATTTCCTCATGACCTTAACAACACTAGATATTATTATTCTTTTAATTTTTATAAACTTGGGGGGAGAAAATTGTATCTTATTATTTTTAGTTACTTTTCTGATAAAGAATAAAATGACATATATTAGCACATTTCATGTTTCCTTTAGTGTGTTTCTTCTATAAATAAGCTAGTCATACCTTTTGACAATTCTGCTATTATTCTATTTGGTTGCTCTTATATTGATTTTTATGAACTATTTATATCTTTATTATAGTTAATAAGAATATGTCTTACATGTTACAATTATTCGCTTCTAGCTTCATGCTTAAATTTATCTTTATTTGTGCTGTCTTTCACTATAGACATTTTTAATGTTTATATAATTAAATCTATCGATCAGTCAGTTCTTTTGTGACTGAGTTTCATTTCTTTGCTTAGTAGGAACTTTCTCACTCTAATATCAAAATAGACTGCTATACTTTCCTCTATTCTTTTACTTTATTTTTTACATTTAGATATTTAATTTAAATTACCTTTTTATAGTGAGAAGTGATGGTATTTTATTTTTTTTGTCAATCAACAGCTAGTTGTGTCAGCCTTTTACAGCATTTTTTTAGGAGTACATAATTTGCTTACTGATGTGACAGAGTTTACAATGTAATTTCTATATGTCTGTATATATATGTATCTCTTCCTTGATCTTCTATATTGTTGAATTCATCTACTTTGATATTGCTGCATCTGTTATCAAATTCTTTCCTTATCATAACTATATACAATTATGTAGTTTGGTAGGGCAAGTATCAGTCAGGAGGTAATTGCAGTAATTTGAGAAAAATCCTGATGGTTCAAAATGGTTTAAAAGATAAGTGGATATTTGATAGATATTATAAGGCAGTCAGAACTGACAAAATCTGAGGCTTATTTGGATGTCATAGGAGGGAGAGCCAAGGGTGACATCAGGTCTCTTACTTTGTAATTGGGTGAATTTTGATACTACTTATTTATATTGGAGACAAAGAATGTTGAACAGATCTAAGAATAAAAATATTGATTTCAGGGCTTCCCTGGTGGCGCAGTGGTTGAGAATCCGCCTGCCGATGCAGGAGACACGGGTTCGTGCCCTGGTCCGGGAAGATCCCACATGCCGCGGAGCAACTAAGCCCGTGAGCCATGGCCGCTGAGCCTGTGCGTCCGGAGCCTGTGCTCCACAATGGGAGAGGCCACAACAGTGAGAGGCCCGCATACCGCAAAAAAAAAAAAAAAAAAAAAATTGATTTCAGTTGTTGGCATGGAGGTTGACTGTTGGTCATCTACATTTAAATATAGAGGTGCCCAAGTATACTTATACCCATTTTAGGAAAGATCTAAACTAGAGATAAAGATTTGGAAATTATCAGAATAAACTATTAATGAAATGCTTAGTAGTTAATGACATTAAGTATTCAGAAGAGCAAAAGGAAGATAGCCCAGGAATGAATATTAATGGGCACCAACATTTAAAAAACAAAAGAAAAGTGGACACAGAGCAAAGAGGTAGAGGAAATGCAGAAGAGTGTGATCTGAAAGCCAAAGGAAGCAAGCATTTCAGGTAACTCTGTTGATATTCAGGCTAGCTGTTTATAAAATCAGCACAATTTAGAGTATTTTTCTTACACTCAGTTCCAAAGAAATTAAATTTGAATTACTTGGTAATTTGTACCCTTATGCTACACGTGGCTTTATTTTAGTTCATGTTTTGTTGTCATTGTATTAAATGAGAATATTTTCCAAGATCTATTATGAATTTTATCATATGTATCATTATTTCAGAGCCAAGACAGATGTGACTATTTATGCATAAGGTGACAGCTAGAATATGAGCAAGAAATATCATAATGAGAATGTTGGCATAAAATCAAATAACAAGTTGCTTATAAACCTGCACTGTTATTTTTGTGTAATAATGAAAATTTAGCTCCTTGTACTCAAGTGTTATAAAAAATAAAAATGAGGCAAAAAAAAAGAAAATGCACTATAGAATCTTTCGCTAAAAAGGCATGTGGTTTAGTAAAAAAAATACACTGGCTTGGTAGTCAGAAAGACAGATCTGAATCCCAGCTAAATTTTTCTGAAACTCAGTTTGCTCATATTTAACATGATACCCATATATTATTCATATGATTATTATATAAAATAATTTAGGGATTTAAGCAATGCCATTACTTTGCCCTATCTCGTATTCTTTACAAATACAAGTACATAAAATGTACAGAAACAAATAATCTTCTCTTTTCTGTGACTTACCTAAGACAGCATATAAAAGGACTTCAGAAAGCAAAGATGGCTTTATAAATGAGAAGTGCTTGAAAACATCAAATCACTCATGTAAATGTCCCTGCCAAGTCTTTTGAATTCATTAGCAGTTTACAATCCCATTAACTTTTGAAAGTATTAGTGGGTAGTGAGGAGATCCCAAAATAAAAAGTTTCCATGGACAGGAGGAAGACATAGGGAGAGAAGGGTGTTCCATCTTTTTAAATGTATTAATACATAGTTTGGTCTATAAATAGTACTAAACCATCATATATACTTATGCACATTGATCTATCAACATTCAATGAAACTTGTCTCCATTAATAACTGGACATAATCTAGATTAGAACATAGAGGCTAAAGGAGATTGGAGAGAGCAGATATAAAGAAGAGTTTGAGTATTTGAGGAATGTTCCACAAAGACATGACAGAGAAAATGCTAGGCATACACCATATTTTGTTTTTGATATTTTCCCTCCCAATTCACAAAGAAATCTATACATTCTAGTCCCTTTGCTGGGACCATGTGATGTATTCTGGCCAATGAAATTTGGGTGGAAGTGATATGCCCCATTTCTAGATTGAGGCAATTAAAAACTCCTTCCTAATTCTCAGCGCTCACTCTTTACCTGCTCAGCTGTATAATTTTTACCCTTTAAAGAGCTGGATAAGAGTGTGTGTTCAGAGTCAGGGTACCTGGCTTTGAATTCTGGCTCTGGCACTTTCTACTGGCTATAATTACCTTCTACATCTAACTTCCTCTTCTGTAAAATAGGAATAATAATTCTCTCTATACCACAGGGCTTATGAGGACTTTTAATTTAGATGATATGTATAAAGTTTTCAGAATAATGCCAGAAAATAATAAACATTCAAAATGTTAACTATAATATTTTCATTAGTATTTCCCACTCATGCATTTTTCTATACTTTCTCCTATGATTCTTATATATATATTTGTTGCTGTTGTTGTTCGCATAAAGGATGGAACATTTTTGGAATTAGATTTAGGTTTTGTTTCACTAAAAAACAAAATTTTCTAATAATTAAGTCCAATGTTAGAAGGTACTCTCTTTCTAAGAAATTAGTTCCTCATCATTAGAAATATTTGGAAGAGGGAAAATGACTGTCAGTAATAATAAAGAAATGATGTTTCCATATGTGGAAAAATGCCCTCTAAGAACCCTTTAAAATCCACATTTCTAAGAGTTTATGTATCTTTGCACTGCCCTAAAGTTGCATGACTTTTAAAATCACCTTTCACAGGAACAGAATTATCTTGTAATGATTGAGAAATTCCTTTGAATAATTCTTAAATAATTCATTGAACTTAATCGATGAAACAATAGACCAAATCACTATGTATGAAAAGGATAGTCTGTAAAACTTTCTGTAGCAATTATCATCTAAAATAAATTGGGAATAAAATGTGGTTTCCAGATAAGATATGCAATAAAATGAACAAGCGCACTGAAAAAATCAAAACAATGAAGAATAGCACAAGGTGTTTTACTGACTAATGCACTGACACTCGGAATTTAAATTTGACAGTTCATGAAAATGTTAAAGAATGAGGAAACCTATAAAATATCACAGCACTATCTACCCATGGTAGAGGTTCATGGTTAATATTGAGGCTATCCTTCAGCCAGACTTTATTTTCTCTATCTACTGGTTGAAAATGTGAATATTTACTAAATGTGAATATTTACTAAATCATAATTAATAGACATAATTAATTAATAAATATATGTCAGAAAAGAAGGCTAAATTTGATATGGACAACATTTATAGGCATATGGGTTATTTCTTCCAAATATTTGTTTTTATTTTTCGATTTCCTGAAACACTAACATATTCCAAAATTAATATGCAAATTCTGACTTTTAAATTCCATCACTGAAATCTTTTCTTAATGTAGATAGAGCAGAAATTCTCATTTCCAAACTCTTCTCAGAACTAGTTAAACTGGCAAGGAGTATTAAGTGAAACAGGCTTAGGCACATAGTAAGTTTGCAACAAATATGTGTTGCATTCTAAATGGTCAAATAATGGCAGAGAGAGTGCTTAATCAGTACAATCCACGTACAAAAGTCACCAACATCATATGGTTATCTAGCTGAGAATTTAGAAACCATTCAAAATGAAATCCTATAACTTCTAGTTATGGTGATTCTATTAATCTTATTCCCCTAAAAAGTGAGCATCATAAATGTGAAGGATGCAAAAGAGGTATAAAATAGAGTCTCAGTCCTAAAGGAGTTTTCCCACTGGGAAATAAGATATAAATGAAAGACAAAACAATATTAAGACACTCTTTGAATAAAAATTCTTTGATTTTCATATTCATGTCAGATGTCTGGGCCTCATCAGTAGAAAAACTGATGTTTTATTTGT
Source organism: Kogia breviceps (assembly GCF_026419965.1). Taxonomy (NCBI): domain Eukaryota; kingdom Metazoa; phylum Chordata; class Mammalia; order Artiodactyla; family Physeteridae; genus Kogia; species Kogia breviceps. Next base: position 46,051,614 of record NC_081317.1, on the reverse strand, counting down.
TTATTTTTGTTTATTTTTACTTCACCAGCATTGGGAACTAATACATGCCTGACGAACACTCATCTAAAGCAAATCTTGTGAGGGAGGACACAGCATGTGCACAGGCTAAGAAAGCTTGATGAGTGACTATTTTATTGCAGTCACCGGCAGATGGCGTTTTTCATGATTTCCATTTCTGGTGGAATTTCTAGTCCTATGGAGCTCTTGATTTTCTGTTATCTCTGGACTATGGTAACCAGATGTATAAAGATATTATGTGTGAGTAGCTAAAGCTATTCAGATAGTAGAAAGTAGGGTGGAGTAGAAAGGGGAGGAGAAAAGTCTTTTTTTCTTTTCTTGCATAGGTGGTAAGGAAACTTATCAAAAAGAGTAACAGGTTGCTACTGAGCTGTAGAGGAAGGTAAGGTAAGTCTGGTAAACTGCTGTTATCATGAATGGCCTGGTAGGCAATGGGGAGAAATTGAAAACCTGAATACTGGTGTGAGATGATAAAAATAGCATTTAATGAGATGACTCTGGAAGACAGATATAGGTGTTGTGTATCAGTTTGATATTTCAAATCTACTGATTTATGTATGACAAGTGAAGTTGTTTTAATCCACGTGTTTATGACAAAGACACAAAAGAGGCGTTTTTAGAAGTAAAGTTGTTTTGATATGAAAATGAAGTAAGTGGAATCTGGGTGTCATCATGTAATCTGTTGTCATTGATAATCTCAGCTGCTGAGGGGCCCCCACTGGGGGCTTATGGATAAGAACAGTTGGAGAAGCAACTATGTCAAGGGGACATTTGGACTACAAATACTGAGGGTTTGTGAGGAAAATCTGAGAGCTTGGTCTGGGAAAAAGCTCTTTGCTGATCTAGCTCTCAGAAGATCTTGGGGCACTAGCTCCTGCCCTGGTAAAGGGACTCCTTTGTCTGCCGTGGGGTGACAGACAGTGCAGCGGCTACAAAGGAGATCATCTTGATGGTCAACACCACATCTTTTTCATTAGCAACATGCCCTAGCAACAAGGGGCTTTTATTTTGTCACTGGCACCTGGACATCAGTTCTTGGTTGGCAAAACTATCTCTCTGGAGAGCCAACCTCTTAGAAAAGGTACACTTCAATGGAATTTGGACTTTATTTCTGTCATCTCCCCTTTCCTGGAATAATAATGTAATTAATCTATCATTTGTTTGGAGTATATTATTTTTTTACTGGCTTATTAAGGAGTCATTACTCTGCATGCTGTTGGCTTGTGAAATTCCCACAGTGAACCTGTGTTAAATAAATTATTGGCAAAGACAACTTAAGTCTCCAAGCATAATCTGCTGTACCGCAAAAAAAAAAAAAAAAAACAGGATATATGAGAGCAGGGACACAGGAGAAAAGGTCAGGTCGGAAATTATGGTCATTGTGCTGGCATAAGGCAATATTAGCCCAACTGAGTATGGTATCAATGATAACCTGAAAGGCATTGTGAAATCAGAAGTGGCCAGATTTAGGGACAAACTGTATATGAATGCACAGAGACTGAAGAAGCAAAGATGCAGGAGAATTTTCCTATGAGGGTGACCAGGAAAATGAGGATATGGTTGATAGGGACTAATGGAAAGGGACTACTTCTGGAAGAAATTGCATTTGAGATGACTGTAGAACTTCTAAATTAAAGTGGACTTAGATATCTGGGAATAAATTTTAGTAATTTAGGAGGCACCTACATATAGGAGATAAATGAACACTTAAAAATAGGATGGTTTTATTCAAGGGACAAGAGGAATAAGCTGCAAGAGGGCTGAAGGAAATAGGTGTCCTTTAGCATTATCTCACACCAAAATACATTTAGATATAGTTCTGGCTTAAATGTTGCTTTCCAATTTATTAATCTATTCATTATTAGCATTTTACAGAAACCATTAAATTTCCAATCATGGGAGACTACACATACACACACACTCATACATGCATGCACATGCACACACACAGAACACTTCTCAACTGGTGGGACTACTATATTATCAAAGGTGTAGTATCCTGTGCGGTATAGAATGGCCTATAACTAAGTGTGCTAAGGAAGGTCTGTAGTTAATGTGGAGCAGATATCTTGGCAACCTCTTTCACATTCTCCTGAAAGTCAGTTTCGTTTTATTGCAGTGGAAATGAGCTATTGTGAAAAGAACATCAAATTTTATAAGACTGATTATTTCCTCAATTTTGCTCTCTCAAGTAAAAAGTGGTGTGGGAGAAAACAAACACAAATACCATGTTGGTTGCCTGTCTACCCTCTTTCCATTCCCATAATAAAAATTCAGGAAGACACTTATGGTCAAAATTCAAGAATTCATCTAAAGAAAACTTTGCTTAGAAAACTTAGAAAAAAATACCATGAATACAAATTAATATAAGGATATATGTATGTTTGAAACATGGAGAAAACTAAAAGGAAAACAATGATTTTAAATGGCCAGTTAATATTCAGATTCTATACAATCAGGATCCACAAGTGAATTTATTTTGAAATGAACTCTGTTCTGTAAAAACTGGTGTGTCAATTATATATGTGTGTGTTTATTTTTTTTTTAAATTTATAGTCATAAAAAGAATAATTTCATTTGTCAAGGTTCCTTTTTAGCCTTGGCAACAAATAATTCAAAACTAAATTTCTTGCTGAATCACAGACATTATAGGTCTATGTTTTTGAATATTTATTCTTCTCTTCTCATTTTGTATATTATCTTCTTTAACTGTCTTTTGGTACATAGGTATTTTAGGTGATAATCTAACTTACATCCTTTGGAAAAGAAATTAGGGCAAGAATAACAAATAAGCAAATGAATAACTACTAGATTTACATGCATCTTCCCAGGTAATTCTGCTTCTCAAATCATGTATCTCTGTATGATTTTATTTTGTCTTTGCAAAAACAATATATCTGATTATACTACTCTGTTCTGTCTGATAGATGTGTGGTACATAGTAACCTTTTCACAGCAAGATATGCAAATATGTCACGTATTTTAATGAAGACAAATGTTGCTTGGACATATCATTTAGATCATAGCACACCCAGAGTTTGTCTAGCATTTTATGTAGTAATGCTTATTCTCACTTAAGTAAAGCAACATAGTTGTCTCTGAAGTTACTATTCTATCATTACAATGATGAAATGAATGTAAAGTAATTCTATAATGCAGATAATCAGTTTTCTCTGATTTCTACTTAGCATATTGGTAATATTTTTTTAATGTAAAATACAGTGATTACTGAATGTTAGGTGTGTGATTGCCTATTGCCTACATTTGCAAAGAACAAATGGAGTACTTCAACTCTCGTGCTCCACTGACTCTTGATTTCAGAACAAAATTAAGGATAACTATAAATGTATGTCAATGTATTGGCCTTAGTAACAAGGTTCATGAATGTACTGACATCTGCTGAATTCAGTCTCATAAAGTTAATTTACTCTCATTTCCTGTCAACTTTTTCTTCTTATTATGAGAAGCTGTATCACCTGAAGAGATGATACAATGGCAAGGAACTGGAAGTTGCTAAAGAATTACAACTTCAACTGAATTTGAAACTCTGAGTCAGAAAGATAAAACATATACTATTCAAGAGTGAAAAATGTATGTAGATGCTTTATTTCGTTTTAAAACTCAGAAGACATCATGTGTGCCACAATATTCACTGAAAGCAGTAAGGAAGAGAAAGCCAATGAAATAATATGTAAACAAAAATAACAAAAACCAAAAAAAGCAAGTCAGTTCTATATGGTACAATACTCTTGACCAAAGTTAAATGTTAATTTAAACAAAGCCATGCCATTAACTAAACTATCTCCACTGTATGCTAAGTTAATTAAAAGGAAAAATTATATTCCTTTTCTCCCTCAAACTACAATGGTAATCTGTACCTTTATTGTGAGTAGCTGCAACCAATGTTTATTTGGTATTATATAAACACTGTAAATTATAATATCTGTAAAACAAAGTAAATAATATATTTTTATCTCTTTATCAAATGGTGATCTTTTGGGGACCAAAATAGATTTTGATTGTCTTCATGTTACCCACCACACTTAGCATAATATCAATAGTTCTCATGTATAGATGCTCAGCAAGTATTTTCTGAATTTACCAATAAACATACCTATATTTTAAAACAGTATTTAACTGTGTTAAACTATATTTAACATAACTATATTTAAACAACTACATTAATGAATAAATGTATATAGATCATGTGACTTATGGATATATTTCTTTAGATAAGCTGAAGGAAATCAGTAACAAGAAACACAACATTGTAGAAAAGGAGTACCTTTCACACACTAAAGATATCATTCAGGTACATGGGAAAGTAAATGTAGAAAAAAAAATGACAGAAATGGAGAAGAACAGGAGTAAAATATAAAGCAAAAAGAAGAACTGGTGTCTCTAGCATCCAATCACATGAAATAAAATATCTGCTTTAATTTTTCCTGCTCTTAGCCACTTAGCCAGCGGGAACTGAAAATTGTAGTGGGAGAAGAGATTTAACACAGCAAGAGAGGGAAAACAGAGTTTGTGTAGATCATGTAAATAAAGGATGTAAAAACAGCTAAGGGGTAGAATATAAAGGGTTAAAGCATATGCGGTAACAATTCAAATGACCACACATTTTACATTATATCTAATTACTTATACAAATTTTAAGTTCTGTATATTCTTCATGTATGTATATAAATCTATTATGTAATTGTATTTTCCATAAATGAAACCCAAGTGCCTCAACCTTATCTGGTCCAGTTTGGTGAGAATACTTCTTTTTCTTTCTTTAAAGAAATACATTCAACATTCATTGATATATGTTTAGATATTTTCACTACAGGTACATACGGAAATTTTTTCATGATCTGAATCATATTCATATTTTTGATCAATATTCATTTGTTATACTAACAAGTAGAAAGAAAGGGATTATGAATACAACAAGTATGGTTGCCCGGGTCTGAAAATAACACAGAAATATAACTATGAAAGTCTCCTTGATCCATTATTCATCATTTCTTACATCAAATAGCAATAATATAAAAGTGCCTCAACCTTTTCAAATTTAATATACAGCAAGTATGTGACAAGTGATTTCAGATGGTATTCCAAACTCCTAAAGAATATTCAACTTCACAGTATACTATTCTTCTCAAATTTATTAACAAGTTAGAGCTATTCATAATATTGAAAGGTACAGTATAAAAACAAAGACTCACTAAACAAAAATAATTAATACCACATAGGGAGAGATGTATGGTCTATTCAACCATATGATCCAACAGTATTTTCTTAACAATAACCAAGTGATTCCCTCATGCTAATGACTTCAAATACCATATTTTATATACCAGACATGTATGGTTTCAATTTAGCTACAGACTTAAGAGTCAAGAATTCCTGACTCAGCCCTGCACTCCAGCGAGCTGACATTAGCCCTGGGACCAGATTCACTGACCAGTGGAGAGGCACCAGCCCCAGGACCACCTGAGCTCTGACACCTCTCCTCAACAGCAGGCGAACACGAGCTCTGGGAAACCAAGGCCCTGCAGCCAGACATGCCAGAACACAGCTACACCCACCAGTGGGTCAGCACTAGACCCGGGACACAACCTTACCCACCAGTGGGCGGGTACAAGCCCCAGTATATCCTGGGCCTCAGAACCACTCATCAGCAGACAGACACCAGCCCCAGGGTCACCACAGGCCTGCAGCCTGCTGAGTCAGGACCCACCCTACTCCCTACCCACAGGCATGCATGCAGGGACCAGATCCAGGACCTTTGGGCCTGGCCCCATTGACAAGCAGGCTAATACCAGCTCCAAGATACCTTGGAACCCTCAGCCAGCTACCCCCAAATACAACCTCACTAACCAGCCTGCCAACACCAGATGTAGGTCACCCCAGACCTCATAGCCAGCCATGTCAGGAACCAGCCCCACCCATCAGTGCCCCAGCATTAGACCTGGGACCTCCTGAAGCTCTGCAGCCAGCTGCCTCATGACTCAGCCCCACCTACCAGAGACCACCATCCTCTGCACCGGGCAGGACCTGGCAACCAACTGGACCAAGGGCCAACCACGCCTACCACACCACCCATAATAGTCACCCTGCCAAAACAGAAGGACCCACACAGGGGGCACCCCTAGAGCACATAGCTCCTGTGATCAGAAGGGAGTGTGCTGCTGGGATGCATAGGATATTTCCTAAAGGAGCCCACACCTCCAAGGTCAGGAAATGTAACCAACCTAACAAATACATAGAAAGAAAAACAGCAAATTAGGCAAAATGAGGTGATAAGGAATATGTTCCAAATGAAAGAACAAGATAAAAACCCAGAAGAAGTAAGTGAAGTAGAGTTAAGCAACCTCCCCAATAAAGAGTTCAATGTAATGATTATAAAGAAGTTGGAAGAACTCAAGAGAAAATTGGATGAACAGAAAAATAAGTTTATAACAAAGAGTTAGAAAATATAAAGAACCAAACAGAGCTAAAGAATACACTAACTAAAATTTAAAATACACTAGAAGGGGCTTCCCTGGTGGCGCAGTGGTTGAGAATCCGCCTGCCGATGCAGGGGACACGGGTTCGTGCCCCGGTCTGGGAAGATCCCACATGCCGCGGAGCGGCTGGGCCCGTGAGCCGTGGCCACTGAGCCTGCGTGTCCGGAGCCTCTGCTCTGCAATGGGAGAGGCCACAACAGTGAGAGGCCTGCGTACCACAAAAAAAAAAAATAAAAATAAAAAAATAAATAAATAAATAAAATACACTAGAAGGAATACACAGATTAGATGATACAGAAGAATACATCAGACAGCTGAAGGACAGAGTAGTGGAAATCACTGAATCTGAATATGAAAAAGAATAAAAAGAAATGAGGACAGTTTCAATATCTCTAGGACAACATCAAGTGTACTAACATTCACATTATAGGGGTCCCAGAAGGAGAAGAGAGAGAGAAAGGGTCAGAGAACATATTTGAAGACTTAATAGCTGAAAACTTCCCTAACCTGGGAAAGGAAACAGATATCCAGGTCCAGGAAGCACAGAGAGACCTGAACAGGATCAACCCCAAAAGGACCACACCAAGACACATTGTAATTAAAATAGCAAAAATTAAAGACAGAGAAAATGAAAAGCAGCATGAGAAAAGCAACAAGTTACATACAAGGGAACTCCCATAAGGTTGCCAGGAGACTTTTGAGCAGGAACACGGCAGGAGGGAAATGAGTGGCCTGATACATTTAAAGTGATGAAAGGAAAAAAACCTACAACCAAGAATACACTATTCAACAAGGCTTTCACTCAGATTTGATGGTGAGATAAAAATTTTTAGAGAGAAGCAAAAGTTAAGAGTTCAGCATCACAAACCAGCTTTATAAGAAATGTAGAAGGACTCCTTTAAGAAGAAAAGAAAAGGCCACAACTAGAAACATTAAAATCGAAAAAAGAAAAACCTCATTGGTAAAGGCAAACAGTAAACGTAGTAAATCAACTATGTATAAAGCTAGTAGGTTTAGCTTTAGAAAAGTAGGTTATAAGACAGAAGTATTAAAATCATCTATGTCCAAAAAAAGTAGTTAAGGGATACTTGAAACAAAAAGATGTAAAATATCATGTCAAAAACAGTAAACATAGGACAGAATATCCATAAGAAAACATTGACCTTAAATGACCCATTATACCAGATGGATTAATAGATGTATATAGAACATCCATCCAAAAGCAGCAGAATACACATTCTTTTCAAGTGCACATGGAATGTTCTCCAAAACAGGTCACATGCTAGGCCACGAAACAAGTCTCAGTAAATTTACAAAAACTGAAATCATATCAAGTATCTTTTCTGACCACAACACTACGAGACTACAAGTCATTTATAGGGGGAAAAAACTGCAGAAAACACAAACACATGGAGGCTAAACAATATGCTAGTAACCAATGGATCACAAAAAAAATTGAAAGAGATTAAAAAATACCTGGAGACAAATGAAAATGAAATCACAACATCTAAAATCTACTGGACACCACAAAAGCAGTTCTAAGAGGGAAATTTATAGCAATACAAGCCTACCTCAGGAAACAAGAAAAATCTTAAATAAACAACCTAATCTTACATATAAAGGAACTAGAAAAAGAAAAACAAACAAAATCCAGTGTTAGCAGAAGGAAAAAAAAAATCATAAAGCTCAGAGCAGAAATAAATGAAATAAAGACTAAAATATAATTTAAAAGATCAGTGAAACTAAGAGCAGGTTCATCAAAAATATAAACAAAATTGATAAACCTTTAGCCAGATTCATCAAGGAAAATAGAGAGAGGGTCCAAATCAATAAAATCAGCAATGAAAAGGAACAATTACAACTGACACCACAAAAACACAAAGAATCATGAGAGTTTACTACAAACAATTATATGTCAATAAAATGGACAACTTAGAAGAAATGGACAATTCCTAGAACTGTACAATCTCCCAAGACTGAACCTGGAAAAATTGAAAGTTTGACACACCAAGTACCAGTAATGAAATTGAATCATTAAAAAAAAAAAAAAAAAAAAAACTCCCAACAAACAAAATTCCAGAACCAAGTGGCTTCATAGGTGAATTCTACCAAACATTTAGGAAGAGTTAACACCTACTCTTCTCATCCTATTCCAAGAAATTGCAGAGGAAGGAATGCTTCCAAACTCATTCTACATGGCCAGCATCAACGTTATACCAAAAACAGACAAAGAAGTCACAAAAAAAGAAAATCATAGGTCAATATCACTGATGTACACAGATGCAAAGATCTTCAACAAAATATTAGCAAACAGAATTCAACAATACATTACAGGGATCATAAACCATGACCAAGTGGGATTTCTCCCAGGGATGCAAGGATGGTACAATATCCACAAATCAACCAATGTGATAAACCACATTAACAATCGAAGAATAAAAACCATACGATCATCTTAATAGATGCAGAAAAATCTTTTGACAAAATTCAAGATCTATTTTTGATTAAAACTCTCGAGAAAGTGGGTACAGAGGGGCCATACCTCACTATAATAAAGGCCATATATAATAAGCCCACAGCTAACATCATACTCAATGGTGAAAAGATGAAAACATTTCCTCTAAGATCAGGAACAATACAAGGATACCCAATATTCCCACTGTTATTCAACATAGTACTGAAAGTCCTAGCTACAGCAATTAGACAAGAAAAAGAAATAAAAGGAATCCAAATTGGAAAAGAAAAAGTAACATGGTCACTGTTTGCAAATGGCATAATACTATACATAGCAAATCCTAAGACAACATCCAAAACTACTGGAGCTCATCAATGAATTCTGTAAAGTTGCAGGATGCAAAATTAATATACAGAAATCTGTGTCATTTCTATACACTAACGACAAACTATTTGAAAGACAAATTATGAAAACAAAATCATTTAACATCACATTAAAAAGAATGAAATACCTAGGAATAAATATAACTGAGCAGGTAAAAGACCTGTTTTTAAAAAACTATAGGACACTAATGAAAGAAATTGATGATCACACAAACAGATGGAAAGATATACTGTGTTTATGGAATGGAAGAATTAGTATTGTTTAAATGACCATACTCTCCAAGGCAATCTACAAATTCAGTGCCGTCTTTATTAAAATACCAATGCCAGTTTTCACAGAACTAAAACAATTTTAAAATTTGTATGGAAACACAAAAGACCCCAAATGCCAAAACAATCTTGAGAAAGAACTAAGCTTGAGGTATTATGCTCCTTGATTTCAAACTATATTACAAAGCAATCAAAACAATATGGCACTGGCACAAAAACATACCCAGAGATCAATGGAACAGAACAGAGACTCCAAGTGATCTCACACTTATATGGGCAATTAATCTGTGACAAAGGAAGCAAGAATATATATAATGGGGAAAAGATAGCCTCTTCAATATATGATATTGTTAAACTGGACATTACAGGCAAAAGAATCAAACTAGACCACTCCCTTATACCATGAACAAAAATAAATTCAAAATGGAGTAAATACTTAAATGTAAAACCTGAAACCATAAGTATTCTAGAAGAAAACATAGGTAATACACTCTTTTACATCGGTATTTCTCATATTTTTCTGGCTATTTCTCCTCAGGCAAGGGAAACAAAAGTGAAAATTAGAAAAATAGGACTACATCAAACCAAAAAGTTTTTTTTCCACAGCAAAGGAAACTATCAACAAAATGAAAAGGCCACTTACTTAATTGAAGAAGATATTTGCAAATGATATATCTGATAATGTGTTAATATCTAAAATATACAAAGAATGCATACAATTGAATATCCAAAAACAAACACCCCAGTAAAATATGGGCAGAAGATCTGAATATTTTTCTAAGAAAGACAAACATGGTCAAAAATATATGAAAAGATGCTCAACGTCACTAATTATCAGGGAAATGCGAATCAAAGATATCACCTCACACCCATCAGAATGGCTATTATAAAAAAAAAAAATAACAACTATTGGTAAGGATGTGGAGAAAAGGTTACCTTTTGTTGGTGGGAATGTAAATGGGTGCAGCCACTATGGAAAACTGTATGAGGATTCCTCAAAAAAATTAAAAATACAACTACCACATGATCCAGCAACTGTACTCCTGGATATTTATCGGAAGAAAACAAAATTACTAACTAGAAAAGATATATGCACCCCTATGTTCATTGCAGTATTATTCACAATAATACATATATATGCACGTATCACATATTCTTTATTCATGTATCTATTGATGGCCACTTAGATTGTTTTTATATCTTGATTATTGTATACATACACATACAATGGAATATTATTCAGCTATAAAAAGAAGGAAATCTTGCCATTTGCTCCAATATGGATGGACCTAGAGGGTATTATGCTGAGTCAAACAGTCAGACAGAGAAAGACTAATACTCTATGATTTCACCTATATGTGGAATCTGAAAAACAAAACAAATGAACAAACTTAACAAAGCAGAAAAAGAGTCATAGATACACAGAACAGACAGGTGGTTGCCAGATGAGAGGTGACTGAGGGAGGAAGAAATAGGTGAGGGAGATTAAAAGATACAAACTTCCAGTTGCAAAATAAATAAGTCACAGTTATGAAATGTACAGTGTGGAGAATATAGTCAATAACAATATAATATCTTTGTATGGTGACAGACAATAACTAGACTTTTCATGGTGATCATTCTGAAATGTATAGAAATATAGAATCACTATGTTGTGTAACAGGGATTAACATAGTGTTATAGATCCAACATACTTCAAAAACAAACAAACAAAAAAAGAACTCATAGAAAAAGAGATCAGATTTGTGGTGATCAGAGGTGGGGTTTGGGGCAAGGGGGAATTGGAGGAGGGTGGTCAAAGGGTACACATTTCCAGTTATAAGATAAATAAGTACTAAGGATGTAATGTACAACATGATAAATACAATTAACACTGTTGCATGTTATATGTGAAAGCTGAGATTAATCCTGAGTTCTCACAACAAGGAAAAAATTTTTTTCTATTTCTTTCATTTTGCATCTATATGAGATGATGGATAGTCACTAAACCTTTTGTGATAATCATTTCATGATGTACGTAATTCAAATCATTATGCTGTACATCTTTTTTTTTTTTTTTTTTTTTTGTGGTACGCGGGCCTCTCACTGTTGTGGCCTCTCCCATTGCGGAGCGCAGGCTCTGGACGCACAGGCTCAGCGGCCATGGCTCACGGGCCCAGCCGCTCTGCGGCATGTGGGATCTTCCCAGATCGGGGCACGAACCCGTGTCCCCTGCATCGGCAGGCGGATTCTCAACCACTGCACCACCAGGGAAGCCCTATGCTGTACATCTTAAACTTATACAGTGCTCTACATCAATTATATCTCAATAAAACTGGAAGAAAAAAAGAAAGAAAAAAGTCAGGTGCTTCTTAAATATATACCATGTGTAGACCATGTCGTATTTGTTTTATGTCAGATCGGAACAAATATACTGTGATAATCATATAACTATTTCCCACTCTTCACCCTCTGGGTTCATGATGATACATCACCTTCTGATTTTCTGAGGTTGGGTAGAATCTAGTAAATTGTGAGAAGTGTTGTTTGCCACTTAACTGTTGATGCTACACCCTCCACATCTCTAGTTTCCTTCTGGCACTGTGCTCAGCAACATTGTGCATGGTGGCTGCTTCTTCAGCCTGGGTTGCTGAGTAACTGCACTGAGCAGAGCCCCGCAGGCAATCCACGGTGAGCATGTATACGGACAAGAGATGGCCTTTTGTTGTTTCAGTCTCTTTAATTTTGAGGAAGTCTATTTTGCAAAATAATCTAGTCTATCCTGACTGATACACATATCTTCTATATTTGGTACAAATTCACACTCAATTTCAGGTGACTTGAACAAGTATCTTTCTCTTTGAGGTGCCTCCCCAGGATTATGTGTTCATAATATAACCCATATTTTAAGGCATAAAATTTCAAACATATTTTCCCAATTTGGTGGAAATCACTCCATTATCATTACAATAATGTAATTATTTTAAAAACATATATGCCATAATAATCATTATAAATTATTTTATTTATCCAGATGTCTATTTGTATAAAGGAAAATGCAAGGAAACAGAACTTCTTATTCTAGCCAAACCATGGATTATCTGGTCTGTGAAGGGAGACTAAGGCAAAAGAAAGGTTTCCAGTAGGTTTACTAAAATATTAACCTTCATAACTCCTATTTTAATTTAGTTCTTAAAATTTGGCAATTTTCATTGTACTGAAGAGTAGCATAGCAGTTTGAAATATTCCCTGTGAATTCTAATATATATAACATAACTGTAGATTTACAGTAAGAAGGGGTGGCAGAGTACATACAAAAGATAGATAGATAAATGATAGATTTATAGATACATATGTAAATAAATAAATAAATCCATTCAACAATTAGCACTAATTATATGCAATGCACAAAGATGCTGGGAATGAAATAGGAGATCCTGGGAATATAGCAGTTAACATGAAAACCATGGCCTTTAACGTCTAGTAGATATAAACGTGTAGATGATAATATCCATAAACCTAAAAAGCTTAATTAAAAAAAAAAAAAGCTTAATTGATTATTTAGTCAACTGGAAGATCAGGTAATCATCATAGACCTTTAGCTTATAAATAATTTACCTCTCTGTTAAGCTTAAGAAGGTGAATATTTGTTAAAACACCAGGCATAGTGTACACCCTTGTAACAAAACTTTGAGTGAATACAAAACAGGGCCACTAATCATACTGACATGAAATAGAACATGTAACTCATTTATGCTCAGTGTGAACAGTTGACTTAGACTGTGAACCTAGGCCTCACCTGTTCAAAAGGCTGAGAATGTATTTCCCAATAAGTGCCATTTCTTAAAATTTTAATTTTAAGAAGCTTGATGATTACAATTAGGTTTAAGTTTATGACACCTGGCAGGTGCATATCCCATTCCTACCCCATCCTCTTTTTTTTTTTTTTTTTTCCTGTAAACAAGTTAGGGAAAAACCAATATCTTAAAACTCAGGGTTGGTATAAATACAAACCAAGAAAACTCCCTTACAAACATCTCATTAGGATAGAAATTCATTTTTAACACAAATCAAGCCAAACCACTTAGAGTTTGTATAGAAATTCTGCTTGATTCAATACTACTTCTGTCATAGACAGAGACACACACACCCTGTTGGGGCCCAGGGCAGGCTGCCCCAAAATGTACCTAAATGGCATATTGATTATTTTGAATTAAAGTTACTTAAGAAAGAGGGACAAGAGGGACAGGAGGGACACTTTGACCCTCCTCTCTGTCTCCCTGAAAGCAGGAAATAAATCTCTTACATGAAAGCTACACTCCCTGCATCTGGAAGTAGAAGAACAGGTTTATCACCAGAGACAGGGAATTGAAGCCTAGAAACCTGTATAAACAAACCTTGTTACTTCTTTAATTTACTACCAAGCCCAAAGTCTGTTTAGATTCTTCACTAATTAAGTGACTGAATCCTAAGTTTCTTTGTCCTGTCAATGCCTCAAAAATTTATTGTTTCTTTGTCTAAGAAGTATAAAAGCTGCCTGCTTTGGCCACTTCTTAGGTCTTATTTCTATGAGAACTCCATGCTCATGAATTAAAATTTTCTCCTGTTAATGGGTCTTGTTTCAACTTTACTACTAGTCCAAGTCATAAGAACTCAAGAGGAGTTGGGAGAAACTTCCCCCTCCCTTATATACGCGCACACACACACTCACACACACAACTACAAAATACATAAGTGTTTCTTTGTTTACATTGAAATTAAAGAAACAACATGGTGCTCCACAGAGAAACAGGGCTATTTAGGGTGGTTTATTAGACAATATTTTAGGGAGAAAGAGGCAGCAAGAAATACTTTTATAAACTGTACAGAGGAAAGACCAAAAAATTAATATTAAATTGTTCATTGCATACTAAAATCCCCAGTTGCCACCTCAGGAAGTAAGCGGTCTTTACCCCATTTATACTAGGAGATCATGGTCTTAGGCAGCACTGAAGCAGGAAGGTCATCTCAAGGTGAGCACTTAAAATTCTTTCAAGTAGCATACTGCTTCTCTCTGTTTGTGTGCATATGTGTGCCCGGGCAGTTTGGACTGGGAATCCTTAAATCATGAATCTAAAAAAAGGATTAAACTGCAGTATTTTGAAAGCAATGTATATTTGCAGATTTCATTCACTGAAGGCTTTGTCTCCTGTGTTTTCCAGAGCATAAGGACCTCTTTTTCTTCTCCCTTGAGATAGATTTCTCACATACAGCTTGTAATTAAAGATCCCAATAAGAAAACCAAAGGAAAGCTCTGAGTGACTGCTAAGGTATATAACACAGCCTGAGTGGTTGTCTAACTAAGATTCAGTGAATTTCCACTCTTCCTTTATCAAACTCTCTTCCCTCCCTCCTCTTGCCTGACCAAATATTTTCAGTTAGTAGGTTACCTTTCCTCTGTCATCTGATGAGCTAAATTCTTATAGCATAGCACAAATAATTTCTCCTTTTTAAAAAAATATAGGTGGATTTGAACCCAATAGAGTACCTTTAAGTGGGCAAGTCTAATAATAGCATCAACAGGGTAATTTACATATTCTATGTCCATGTTACTCAAGCCACGTTCAATGACAGGAATACTGTCCCACAAGATGATAATTATGTTTTCTAGGATAAAGTACTTTGGATCAAATACACTTAGATTATATTACATTGTACAATGTTATATAGGCATCTTTACTGAAGAAGTCAGACCTAAATGTGCTAATGTGCAATTTAAATCTCCAGTGGATACAGTATAAAGACAACTTTAATCAGAACTGGGAAAGTATACTGGGTACCCCATATAGTAGGTGAAATATGAGTTGTAGATGTGTCACGCTCTTCCACACTATATTTCCTCCAATATTAAATTCATCCATTTCTCGTGTAATCTGAAGTTACTTACTGTTTTAAAATGCTTCTTACATATTCACTATTTAAAAAATAGGACGCATATAATTTTGTTATTTGCCTGATTTATTATTGATCCTGGACTCAAGGGAAGAGCCAAACCATAATAACTTTTATGCAACAATGTCTAGGTAAACAAGACACGCAGCACCTATAAGCACATAGTAAATCACATTTCAGGAGTTTAGGAGGAAAATCTAGAAGGGGATCTCTAAGAAAAAGAATTTCAACAAATGCTCTCCCCATATTCTTCATGAAATATAAAATGTTATGTTGCTGGAAATGATAAAAACTGGGAGCAAATCATTTAAATATCACCACAAGAAAACATTACTTTCTCTTTCCAGTGTGTACATTATTCAGTATGTACTTTATAGAGCTAGGTTGGTGATATTTGTACTTTACATCTCATATTGTACAACTTGGCAACATGATGGCAATATAATCTAGAATATTCCATCTAGATCTGTTTTTGCTATTCAAAGGATCATAGTACTAGACATATGTGCTGAATTAAGGGCAAATATAATATGCAGTGTTTCCGTGAATTTGAACATGGATTTTTTTTCTTAATTTCATGGAATATCTATTGTTATCTTGAGGGATACAGATGTCTCAGGAAATATAGTTTGAGAAGTCTTATTCTGAGTTTCCCTCTGACTAAACAGTTATTAACAGCAGGGCTTTCTTTGATGCCTTTAGCAACTAACTATGAGAGGCTCCAAAATGTACTAACAGTGATTCTCTCTCTCTCTCTCTCTCTCTCTCTCTCTCTCTCTCTCTCTCTCTCTCTCTCTCTCTCTCTCTCTCTGGTAATTTCATCCCTGGATATATGGCATAAGGCAGTAGGGCAAAACATGGTGCTACCTCCATCTCTTCTGCCTTCTCTCATAACCACATGAAATTACTTTCTTTCCTCTGAGACCTCAAAGATGGTCATCATGTTGTTGGCCTCAGGCTGGCTGAGTCTTTGGAAAAGCATATAGATGAGCAATTTAACTAGATAGGAATAGAAGTCTACTCTAGTTTGCTATTGGTATTGCTTGAAAATTTATCAATCAACAAATATAATTCAATATTATCAGAGGCCAGAAATAGCTATTCAGTTAAACATGCCAAGAACATATATCTACTCTCAAATATTTTCAAGCTAGTGAAAGGAGGCAAGGTCAGAAGCAAGACTTAAAAGAATGAAGTAAAATAGAGAACTAAGTTACAGTCAGTTTTGATAGTTGGCAAAAGAGAAAATACGCAGGACAGGTATCATTACTTTCACAAAATAAAGATAAGAACATTTAATTTTGATAATCAAATAAAGTAATATAGTGAGTACATTTTCTTTATAAAGAAGATTCCCCCCCAAAAAAGCAAATGCTTAGGACAAAACATGATTTTTTAAAATTTACAATGGTAAATAGACATATGATAGTCACTGTCTTTGAACTGTAGTTTAAAATACTGTCACATCAGCTTCATAGGTTCAATTTTTTCTGAAAGAAAAAAATTAGACGTCACAATTTATTCTACTCTCACTTCGCAGAAGAAAGCTGACTTTCCTGTGATATTGTTTGTAGCAAGAGCATAGCTCATTAAAACATGAATGGATAAAAAAGCAGAAAACTGTTAAAATTAATGCGTCCAATGTTTTTAATTCTTGAAAACCAACTTTATGGTTTAAATAGATTTGTGTGTACAAATAAACAGTATATATGTACAAGATAAAGCAATTCTATCCAAAGGGAGGTAGATTAGATAATTTAGAAAGCACAGACCAGATGATGATAATATCTATAGATAAGAAACTTTTGTAATGACAGAATGGAAGAATGGTCTTAGAGACTGCAGAAGACAAAGTTAAAAGGAGCCTACATCCTTGATGACATCACAGAGTCTCCGTGACATACTGATCCCCGGCTGCCTAATTTCAGTCTTCTATGACTTGGGAGAAAAATAAATTTCTATTGTATTTTAGTCGCTGTTATTTTTTAGACCTCATCCATAGAGGCTGAAAGCAATTTCAAATTGAAACACTTGCCCTATCAAGAAGTTCTGTTCTTTTAAAGCGTATGATTACAATCTCTCTGAGTTAATGGCATGATCTAGCTGCAAAAAAATGTATAAAATGTGTCTGTAGTAAAGAAGTATTGTACTCACAAAAAATAGTCAAATAACAATTCCTTTATACTATGTGCCTGAGAGATTATTTCTGGAAAACTATGTTCATGTCTACATGCAATATTTTAAGGAACACACTGGCTAATCACAGTGAATCTATTCATAAAGTAGTCCTGAAGGACCAGAAACCCATGTCACATGTTGGGGTGAGGGGTAGAAGCGGAATTTTTAACTCAAGAAATAATATTTGGACAAGCATAATATCTGTCATGGTTTTTGAAAGTGTCATAAAAAATTAGTTACTATTTAAAGGTACTTTATAGAATAAAACTATAACCCATGTATGTAAGAGATGAGTATTCTACAACGGACTAGCCTACTCCCTCATGTAGTGAGTTTTTGCTACCCAGAATATGGAAGCAAATGCTTAATCAGCACCTCTCAAGAATATCACAGGAGATATTCCTACAATTCATATAAAGACTTATCCTTATGATCTCTAGGAGTCACCCTAATATTTAGAGTCTTTAAAAATTCTTCAATAATTAAAAGAAAATATATAAAAAGGAAATAACAAATGGGCAGTATCTGTAAGAACTTAAATGATTTAATAACTTTCTGAGGATGTAAATATGATAAAAAACAAATCATATGGGAAAAAGTATACATAATATGTGTATGAATATAAACACATATGTACGTCAACTTATGAAAAAAAGAATACATCTATTTTTCAGATACTGATTTGAAAGTTAGATTAAAATGCATATAAGGGCTTCCCTGGTGGCGCAGTGGTTGAGAATCCGCCTGCCGATGCAGGAGACACGGGTTCGTGCCCTGGTCTGGGAAGATCCCACATGCCGCGGAGCGGGTGGGCCCGTGAGCCATGGCCGCTGAGCCTGCGCGTCCGGAGCCTGTGCTTCGCAACGGGAGAGGCCACAACAGTGAGAGGCCCGCATATCACAAAAAAGAAAAAAAAAAAAAAAAAAATGCATATAAAATAGAGACATCAGAGTCAACACACCTGAAAAACTGTATTTCAACTCACGGAGTAACCCTCCAATCCTCTTTTACCCTTGCTCCTGAACACTTTCTCTCTTCCCCTACCTCCATGTATATTTTGTTATCCATAAGGAAAAAAACAAAAACAAAATGAGAACATAAGCAACAACAACTAAACTACAACAAATTTTTTTTTTTTTTTTTTTTTTTTTTTTTTGCCGTACGCGGGCCTCTCACTGTTGTGGCCTCTCCCGCTGCAGAGCACAGGCTCCAGAGGCGCAGGCCCAGCCACTCCGTGGCATGTGAGATCTTCCGGACAGGGGCACGATCCCTTGTCCCCTGCATCGGCAGGCGGACTCTCAACCACTGCGCCACCAGGGAAGCCCCAACAAAATATTTTTTTATCACAAAGGAAACTCCAATGAGCTGGCTATATGAATTCTAGGGAATCCACTAAGAGACTAAGCTAAGGAGAAGATATGCTCAAAGATTTAAGTAGAGTAACTCCATGGATATACTGCATTCTAATATGCTCAACTATAAAAGTTCCAGCCTCAGCCTTTGAAAAATAGTTAAGAATTACCTAACTAATAGTTCAAGACAGACATTCCTCTACTGCTTACCTTACATTCCCCTCAGGCATCTGGAGGATATTTATCTTCCTACAGCTCAAAATACATGAGCCACAGAAAATGGCCAGACATGCAATTGCACTGGTTGAACTACTTCCCATTACTAATGAAGTGAAGCTGTCGTGCCTAATGAGTTTACTCCCATTTAACCTAGCCTACAGTCACGCTTGAGGGTTCAGCCATGAATCTGTGTGATAATGATTATGACAATCATGGGGCACATTTCTTATCATTCACTACATTTTCTGCCTCAGTAGTCGGTACGCCTACATGCCAATCCCAGGAACCATCATTACAGAATCCCTTTCCCCTGACACTTTTTCCCAAGAAGCACGATATATAACATGGCAGGCAATCTACTGTGAATTACTGTGAATGAGTAACATCAATTCATGACAAAGTCCTGGGACAGCAGCACACAAGGATCTACAATGAATCTTAAAATAGCCAGGCCTATGTATCATTTATACAAACATAACACAATCAGAAATCATTTCTAGACAATGGACACAAAGTTGGAGGGAACACAGGAATTCTTTCATTCAGGAGTACTCTGCAAAAAGTATATAAATACAGAAGGACAAAGAAGGTATTTTTTTTTGCAGTATATTACAAGTATCTATTTTCTTTATAAAAGTGGTATATTACAGATAATTCTAAAAATAAAAAGGGAAAAATATTCATAGCTCAGAACCCCAACACAGCCACAGCTAACATTTCACGTTTTGTCCTTTTAGACTTCTTGTGCTAAACATATATTTTATATAGTTATAATGGGACTGTAAAGTAACTTTATTATGCTTTCCTCATTTAATTTAAATTGAAGTATATTCTCATGTTTTACATGAGATCAGAAAAAATACTATGACAACAAATTGGTGCAATGTAATATATTAACCCATCCTCCTCTATTTTGAACATTTATTTCCAAGTTTTCCTATTATAAAAAGCATTATGACTAACAATTTCACTGTAAGTGTGTGTGTATATATATATTTTTTCACATTTAAGATGATTCTTTCAAAACAGAGTCTCAGAAGTTGAATTACACAAAGGCATGGGCATCTTAAAACAGATCTATACAGGCTGAATTTCAGGCAACTGCCCTTACAGGTCAGAATATCTTTTCTTAAAGCACCTGATAAAGCCTAGTATCAATAAAGAATTTGATTTCATAATGCAGTTGCATATTTACAGAGGGCTAGTATAATCTATTATGGTTTTTAAGTTCAGAAGTTCAGATTTGCTATTAATTCAACTGAATTTACTCTTTTGAACAGGGAAATGTCTTTGTTCTCACTTTCTGTTGCATCTTTCTTTCATAAAAAGTCTGTGTCTATGTCACATTCCCTCAGGATTACATTTTTTATTAGAAAATTTTCAGTTAGTTCAATAAATTGGTCAATGAAGCTATGATGGTGGAAAATACCATTACCCTTTTCTAGTTAATGCTTTTTTACTTTACTCAAATGTGCATATCTACAGAACATCCTCCAAAAAATTCCTAATAAAGAATGCCTTGGAAATTTTATATGTAGTAATGGGTCACTAGGGAAGATATTTTGTGAACAAGAATGCTAGTCCTTATGAAATCATAAAATGTTCAAGCCGCTAGCCTTTGCTATGTCATCTACACACAACCATACACACACACATACTAGAATCTACATAATCAAATCTTGCATGTTTCCACATATGTCTAGGATCAGAAAAAATTTAGTTTAAATTCCTGGTCAAGTTCTTAAAAGCTCTTATTAAGTCACTTAATTTCTTTTTAGGTAACATTTCCAAATCTGTAAAGTGTAAGTAAACCACCCAAATTATAAGATAGTCATAAGGTTACATGTGAACACTGTTAGAGAAAATGTAAAACTGTACACACATTTTTTGTACAGTGATAAGCAATAATAGAAAATGGAATTATAATGTGATAGCAAAATCACTTTTATCATGATGGGGCCCAAGTCAGGCTGTGAAAAAATATGCTGAAATGGCATATGTATTATTTTGAGTTAAAGTTACTCAAGAAACTGGTATAAAAAGAATGCTCTGACCATCCTCTTTGTCCCCCTGAAAGCAGGAGATAAATCTTTCATGAGAAAGATAGCCACCCTGTACCAGGAGGGAGAGAGACATCCTTATCAACAGAGGTAGGGAATTCAGGGCCAAGAATGCTGTATGAACAAACCTTGTTAATTCTTTACTAATTTACTACTTCTAGCCCAAACTTTGTCTTGTCAGTTCTTCACAACTTTATTGTTTCTTTCTCTAAACAAAACAAAAGCTGCCTGCTTTGGTCACTTAACTGGAGGGGTCTCATATCTTTGGGGCACCCACACATAAGAAATTAAATTGTTTTTTCTCCTGTTGATGTCTCATTTCAATTTAATTATTAGACCAGCCAGAAGAACCTAGAAGAATAAAAGAAAAAAGTTCCTCCCCAACAAGGGTACATGTGAGGAAAAAAAAAAAAAAATGACAGGCAACTTTAATTTGAGGGTATACTAAAAATGGTGGCTGATCTTGATCATAATGAGATTAAAATGCTAATCTTTAATAAACAGTTTCAGACATAAAAATATCTAATCACTGAAAAATAAACACATCTAGCATCCATTTACATTTCCCCTATAAATGTGGAACTGTCATTTGTGAGTTCTTCTATCCCTCTCCTGTGGCACACAGTCTCATGTAGCCAATTCTACTACTGCTATACAGAGGCTATAAAGTGTCTGGCAGGGCTATTTAAAGCCTCCCATCCCCTTAGCCACAGAGACAGTCTGAAAGACAGGCAGGTCATCCCATCACACCAAAAACATGATGGTGGATTTAGCTGAGGCTACTTGATTAGAGAGAGAGAGGTATTCTTTTCCAGGCACTTGAAGTTTTGAGACGGGACCTGCTGTAATATCATGGTAGGATGAAGGGGAGATTCTGTCTGATGCTGGGCAGACAAGCAAAAGAAGGAAACAGAGACAAGAAAGAGGAGGAGGGGAGTAGGGACAGAAAGAAGCTAACAACTCTGAAATGTTAAAATCAGCCATGCCTTACGCGAATGCACCAAAACCTCTTCACCCCTCTGTATCCACCCTCCAGAGTCTTCCATCTTGCTCAGTGCATGGACTGGGAAATGCATCTCCAAGGACTGTATCAAGGAGCTTCCCTGTCTTTAGCTACAAGTCAGTTTCAGCAACTACAAACAGGAGCAGGAGATGGGAGAGAAGGAGGAATAGAAGGCTGTTTAATGACCCTGAGGTGTTGAAACAGGTTTGCTGTGTACCTTGACTAAAGTCTCAGGCTCCTGTCAGGTACTACTCTCCACATGGATTTGCATCCAAGTCCCTCTAACTGTTCTCTACCCTCTCTCTCCCCCAGGCCCTAGGCTTAGTAACAGCTCTCTGTTTATATTCCCCCACTACTGTCTTATCTACCTCTGTGGTTTCCTTCCATCCTGTCCACACCATTCTACATACTCCCTTTAATAACCACTTCTCAAATTATCCAATTCCAGTGTTCCATCTGTTTCCAGTTTTGACTTGCAATGACAAACTAGTCCTACACTGGACATTTCAATTACCTGAGCAGGAACATCCTTATTTTGTTTTGTTCAAAGTAGTGCAAACTGTTTTCTGTCACTTGAAACAACAGAAAGAATCTTAATAGATGAAAGCATCACTGTTTCTGCACTCATTGATGAATTCAGAAGTCTGACTTCTCCACAAAGGGTTGAATTTATTTTATGAATGAGGCAACAGGACATTCAGACTTTTAGATGGCAAGATTTAGTGAAGTTCTTTAAGAAAGTGAAAACATTTTCTGGTTCAATGGATGTCCGCTGCAAGTAAAAAGAGCAGTTAGCCACAGGAAAATAATTAATCTTATTGTAAACTATGGCTAAATTAAAATCATCTCTCTGCTATTTATTTCCAAGTTAACTCCAGAGGTTAAAATACCAAATGGGATCAAAATGAATAAATAAATGAATGAATGAACAAATGAGTATTTATTGGTATATGTACTTAAAGTCTATAAAATCCCTTCACACACTTTCTCTTAATTGTCACTACCCTGTGACACAGGTAAGGCAAGGACTCTGGGCTGTTTACAGGTGTGGTTGGCTAAATAATGGCTCTCAAAGATACGCAGGTCTTAATCCTTGGAATCTGTGAATATGTTACCTCATATGGCAAAAGAGACTTTTGATGTGATGTGATTAAGTTAAGGTTTTTGAGATGGGGAGAATATTGGGGACTATCCAGGTGGACCCTAGATGTAATTACACAAGTCTTTGTAAGAAGAAGGCAGAGGGAAATTTGGCTATGGAAGAAGGCAATGTAAAGACCAAAGTACCTTAGCTGCTGGGTAGCTTTGTAGAGAGAGCAGGGGGCCAGAGCCAAGTAATGCATGGGATGAGGCTCTAGTGATTGAGAAAGGAAAATTTCCCGGTGCCTCTTAAGGAAGCTTGGTCCTGTTGGCACCTTGACTTAGGCCCAGTAAAACTGATTTTGGATTTCTGACTTCCAGAACTTTAAGACTATAAATATGCATTGCTTTAAGCCAAAGAGTTTGTGGCAATTTGCTAAAGCAACCACAGGAAACTAATACACAGGTACATACCTGATAGGCTATTTAAATCCCAAGGGATTAAATATCTCTATCTACAATCACAGTCTCTAAGAAAATAAAAAGTCACCAAGGAGTGATTCATTCCACATCTTTACATATGGAAATAATGGCATATATAGTGATTAGGCACTTTGCAAGTGTATCTATCGCTGTATCCTTTATCTTGTAAATTCTTAGATGGTGGCAATCACATTCTCTTAACTAGTTTTACAAAGTTACCAGCAGGACTCCCTGGGGATACTAGCTCTTAATGAGTGCTCAGGTCAGCTCTTTCACAGAAATATCTGACTTCTCCAAATCTCACCAGTAGATTTTAAACCCAAGTTTTTGATGGCTGGGTTGCTTCTGGAGTAGCATTCGTTTCTTGATTACTAATCTGAATTCTCTCACAGAACAAATTTATGTTTAGAAGCTTTAAAAATAAATAAGAGGAAAAATCTTTTAGCCCCTGTGGACCACTAAAAACTGATCAGCCAAAAATATTTTGACTAGCATCTGAAAAAGAGAGACATATGTTTGGGACTTAGTTTGGCACATTACAAGAGTGAATCCTGGAAGGGAAAATCAAATGAATTGCTTGGCATATAACAGGACAGGAATAGGCCACTCAGGGGACAACTGAATACAGACGGTATTAGAAAGAAGCTTCCCACTCAGGAGCTATCGACTAACAATTACTAATGAAGGAAGTAATCAGAGGAGAAAACTTGATCCAGTTATAAGAGCAACCAGACAACTTCTGGCCCAAACCAAAAAAGGCCTCAGAGCTAATTCTCTAAAATAAGCCAATTATTAACTAGTAAGTGCCCAAATAGTATTTGAAAGTAAAGAGGAACAAATAGCTGTTAAACCTGGCAAGGTCAGTTCTGAACAGGACATAAAAAGTGAAAGTACTGGGGAAAAAGAGGTAGGTACCGGTCACAGACTCAAATGACCACACTTGGCCTAGAAAAATTAAAGAGGCACAAAGCAGTCAGATTGTTGTTTTCAAATGTAAATCAGATCACCATGGCACTTTTCAAAACCCTCCAAAGAAGTCACCTTGCACTTTGAATAAAATTTAAGCACCTTAGAACTTCCCTTACGATCTGACCCCTGCCAACCTAAGGCCATTCTCATCTTGTGTACTATGCTCTTGCTATCCTGGCTTCCTTTAATTCCTCAAATAAACTCTTTTTCACCTCTGCCCTTTGCACAAGCTAACTGCTCTGCCCAGATAATTATTTTTCCTCTAAGAAAACAAACAAACAAACAAAAAGTGGTTTACAGTACAGTATGACAGGCAAGTCTATCAGTTAGGAATGTCCTAACTGTAGATGCTTGGAAGGGAAATGCTAATACATAGTGTCAACATATGTTATGCCTCCCCCTTTTAAAATCAAGATTACAGTAAGAAAGTTTGTTATAACTTCGCTGTATATAAACCTTTTTAAGTTTCTGAAATATTGGAGCAGGACTGTACAATAAAGCATTAAACTTGTCCAAAAAGAGGTCTTGCTCTTGGCTCCTGTGAGGTGATCTCTTGGAATCCTTGGAATGTCCTTCCTGAGAAGAGTGTTCTTGGTTTACCTGGGGGCTTGGGCCAGACTGAGAGTTTAAAGGTGTGATTTATGGGGAGGCTTTGGGCCACATAGTACCAGCTTGACATCTGGAGGGCCTGGAGACTAATGGTCCACCCAGAAGGCAGACAACCGTGTCTACATGACTAAGGATGAATAAAATCTCTGGATACCGAGGCTCCAGTGAGCTTCCCTGGTTGGCAATACTCCCTGCATACTGTCACACATCATTGCCAAAAAAACCCTAGTGCTGTCCCTGACTCAGCTGGGAAAGGATAAATGGAAGCTTCACATCTGGAACCCTCCTCATCCGTGCCCCATCTCATGTGTCTCTGCCCTTGGCTGCTTTAATCTGCACCCTTGCTGAAAGAAACCATAACTATAAGTATTATAGATTTTCATGATTCCTGCTAGTCCTTCCAGGGAATTACTAGACCTGAAGGTGGTCTTGGGATCCCTGAACTTTGTAAGAATAATTTTTTTCTAATGTCAGTTTTAGAAATCAAGGAGATTAGGGTCATCCTCAGAAGCTTTGGTGGCTTGTCTCTTCAAGTACAGCTAAAGAACCCCAAACTCCTACACTTCCAAGCAGTACACTTATGCCAGACAGAGAGCTTTGAGTCCAGAGGAAATACTTACCCCTGAGCAGAAATGGGGAGCCTAAAAGGACAGTGAAGTGAGGAAGGCCTTGAAGTACCCAACCTTCTATCTGGATATCCCTAAAAGAAACCATCTGATTCATAGTTCAGAATGACTATAGTGAAGTTTTCACCACATTAGCATTTAACAGCCACTCTGCTAAGACAATCTGAAAACAGTGGAGCAAGTCCTATGAGCAGAATGGAAAAGTTTAGCATTTCTCACCTGTGCCACAGGGAAATAGGGATTTGTTATCTGTCTTAAAGGCATAATGGTTTAAATAATAAGACAGCTTCATTTATATCTATTCTTAATATGCATAAGAATTACTGTGCATAACTATATACACGGTATTTTACCTCATGGGCTATTTAACCAATTTCGAAGAGTAATTTAGAACACGTGCAATTTCCACCTGCTCTAAGCTCAGCCAAAATATAACTACAGTTAACTGTATTTCTCTGTTGTTCTAATTTTCCAGGCAACAGAGATGCCTCTTTCACTTAACACTCCCTGCCCACCTTCTCAGGGCTGCTCTCTCTTCATCAGTCGGATTTCAGTTTAAACGTCACTTCCACTAAGAAGCCTTCCTTCACTGCCTATCCAGATTGTACTGCTCTCCAACTGCACAGATTATTTTTCTCTTGTCCCTGTTTTTCCTTCTTACAGCAAATATCATAACATGTATATCTATAATTATATTCTGTTTAGTTTTTTTAATATCTTAAAGATTATGTCTTTTTGGCTTGCATTATATCTTCACCACAGCACTGTACCTGAACAAATTATTTAAATGATTTAATTTAGCATTTTGAGCAGGTGGAGATGATCTAGAGAGATTTGCTTTGTCACGAACACATTACCCTTTCTTTTCATGCCTTCACTGTGGGCTTTCAGGCATTTGAGCATTGCAAACCCAAATTAGAGAAGGGCACAAGACCAAAGAGTTTCCCAACTAAATCTAGAACTTCTCACGAAACAGGCTGAGAAAACACAGTAAATCAATTAACCCATACAATATCTACTCTCTAGGAGGAGAACCAATCTAACAAGAGAAAAGGAGAGAGAAGGATTTAAACAATTGAGACTGGTGCATTAGTGTACTGGAGAGATTTTGGTTCTCTGAATCTGTTTCCTGGTCTGAAAAATAAAGAATCCTTACCCCTCAAGATTGCTCTGAGGATTATAAGAAATGATATAAATAGCAGGTTTAAGACAATAGTTCATGTGCGATATACTTGATGAATATTAGTTCCCTTTACCCCATCTCATCCAGTACTTGCTTAGAGCTAGAAGCTGCCATGGGTGATTTATATGTGTTTATTCATTTCATTTTAACAACTCTGTCAGGCCAGTGCTCTTATTATTATCATCCCCATTTTACAGATGAGGAAACTGGGGTACACTGATGTTAAGTCATTTGCCTAAGGCCACATAGCGCATAAGTGACAGAGCTGGGTTTCAGAGCCAAGCAGTCCAGCTCTAGCATCTGTGCTCTTCACCAACATGCTCTGTTGTCTTTACAAGAAATAAGTTAATAATTAATAAATATCTACTTTGTGCCAAGGGTTAGTAATTATCTCACCCAGTCCTTGCAACATGAAGTAAGGGCTCCTCACTCCAATTCTGCAGGAACTTGAGGCTCATGCAAATTCAGTGACTTATCCAAGATTTCTCAGCTCATAAGCCCCAGAACTGTAATTTGAGTAAATGTATGTTAAATTTCTGACTTAAAAAAAAGTATTGGCTATCTTACAAGACTTCATGGAAGCCTTATTATATCAAAGACCTTACATATGACTAATTCTTACAACACATCTCAAAGGGAACACACACCCATAAACACCCTCATATATACAAGAAAAGGTAATATACTCACTGAATAAATTCTGTTATAACTGTTTCTGCTGATGTTATTTATTTGTTTATTTATTTATTGTTTTGTTTTTTGTGGTATGCGGGCCTCTCACTGTTGTGGCCTCTCCCGTTGCGGAGCACAGGCTCCAGACGCGCAGGCTCAGCGGCCACGGCTCACGGGCCCAGCCGCTCCGCGGCATGTGGGATCTTCCCGGACCGGGGCACGAACCCGTGTCCCCTGCATCGGCAGGCGGATTCTCAACCACTGCGCCACCAGGGAAGCCCTCTGCTGATTTTAAATTGTCATTAATATTATTTGTCTAAACTAAAAATATACCTATCCCTATACCTATTCAGTTGTAAATAATAGTAATAATGATTAGTACTAAATCTTTTTTTTTTTTTTTTTTTTTTGTACGAGGGCCCCTCACTGCTGTGGCGTCTCCCGTTGCAGAGCACAGGCTCCGGACGTGCAGGCTCAGAGGCCATGGCTCACGGGCCCAGCCGCCTCACGGCATGTGGGATCCTCCCGGACCGGGGCATGAACCCATGTCCCCTGCATTGGCAGGCGGACCCTCAACCACTGCGCCACCAGGGAAGCTCAGTACTAAATCTTATTACAACTAATATATTTGTTATAAAAATCTACTTTTTTAGACCAATAACAAAACTTATAAAAGCACAGGTTTAGTGACTTATTAACTTATGTTTCTTGATTCACTAGCTTACATTAATGACAGAAACACATCACAAGAGGATTGAGCATTTTGTGATACTTCCCTATATGTGGTGATCCACAAACTGCTTCTAGTGCTCCCTAGGTAGTGAATTCACCTCACTTATTTCTATATCTTCTGAATATTAGTTGGTTATAATATGTTTAACATTTATTTGTTTATATTTAATTATAAATGTGATACTGAAATACTTAGAAAGTAGAGGGAAAACACTAATAATCTCATTATTGTAAAGTAACAGTTTTTTTGAAGTATGTCCTTCCAGTCGTTTTAAAATTAAAATTTAACTGTATCATATGAATACAACTTCAGACTTTGCATAACACCACTGTCTTCCAAAGTATCATTTTTATAATTTCATACAATTTCATTAAATAAAGGGCTATATTTTACCATCACCCTACTGTCCCTTTTGGGGAAATAATTAACTAAATTATAGTCCTTTCTTGGGTGTTTTGGTAAATATAGCTTTCTCTACATTGGGATTATTTTCTTAGGATAGATTTTTTAAAATATATAAATTTATTTATTTTATTATTTTATTAATTTATTTTTTGGCTGCATTGGGTCTTCGTTGCTGTGCGCTGGCTTTTCTCTGGTGGCGGCAAGCAGGGGCTACTCTTCGTTGTGGTGCATGGGCTTGTCATTGCGGTGGCTTCTCCTGTTGCGTAGCATGGGCTCTAGGCATGCAGGCTTCAGTAGTTATGGCATGTGGGCTCAGTAGTTGTGGCTCACAGGCTCTAGAATGCAGGTTCAGTAGTTGTGCACTGGTTTAGCTGTTCCATGGAATGTGGGATCTTGCCAGACCACGGCTTGAACCCGTGTCCCATGCATTGGCAGGCGGATTCTTAACCACTGCATCACCAGGGAAGCCCAGGATAGATTTTTTTTAGAAATGAGATCACCAAATCAAAGGGTGAGCAAATTTTTTGTGGATCTTTTTTTATCTTGCTCTCAAAAAGTAACACTCCACTTTAAATTGTAAAACAGATTGACTTATTGGACATTCTACTGAAAACAGAAAAGGAAGAAAACATATTCAGTAATGGCAAAAACAATCTGCTTTTTTTTTTTTTTTTTTTTTTTTTTTTTTTTTGTGGTACGCGGGCCTCTCACTGTTGTGGCCTCTCCCATTGCGGAGCACAGTCTCCGGACACACAGGCTCAGCGGCCATGGCTCACAGGCCCAGCCGCTCCGCGGCATGTGGGATCTTCCCGACCGGGGCACGAACCCGTGTCCCCTGCATTGGCAGGCGGATTCTCAACCACTGCGCCACCAGGGAAGCCCAACAATCTGCTTCTTATTTCTGGCAGGAAACACAGGTAGGCTCATCATTAAATCTGCAGAGCTGTTCAGAGAATCTTAAGTATAAGCAGTTCCGGACTTGAGTAAGAAATGTGTAGTGTGATTATTCAAAACACAGACTCATTTCTCCATAGAAAAACCATGTCATACGTAAGTTTCAAGTCGGTTGCAAAGGCCTATTTGGTTCATAAAGTAGTTGAACTATAGCAGCAAAAAATGCCATAGAACTTCCCACCACACAGATTTAGAGGCTCCCATGCAGGCCCTCACTCAGACACTGAGTACTTCTATCTCTCTGTTAAACAAAGGTGTGAGAGTGCAAACTTACATTCCCTAGAGTTTTGCACTGGCCAGGACGTGAAAAACAGAGTGGGTAGGGGGAAAGGGTTTCCATGGCAGTAGGGAAATCATTAAGAAGAGAGTCCTAGAATCCTAATATTTTTCAAACCAGAGAGCACTTTTGCTATGACATACTGAAATCCCCTCACTTCATGATGAAGAAACTAAGAATTGCCTTGGTGTGCAGTGACTTCTAGGCAGTGCAACCATCCCTGCATGCATGCTATCCTCAAGTGAGCTTCTGTAATACTGGGGACTGGTTCGAGGCGGTACACTTTGGTGTGGGGAGAAGATCAAAAAACTGAATCAGCAAATATGAATAGGCCAGCACTGAGGACTCCAGGAAGGAAACACTCATTAAGTAAGATCATTGAAAGCCAAGACTGTTTGTAAACTGAGACATTCAGTGGAAGAAGTTTAGAAAGCAAGAGAGAAAAGAGTGTACAAAGCAGGTGAAGCTGCATGATTTTTGAGAGATTTGGTTTGTTTTGTGTTCTTCGGCCTGTGTTTTCCTTACTTTTACACCAATTCAGGTTGTCTTCTCTGCACCTCACTGACTCAGGGATGTACCGGCCACATGGGAAAGCCCAAGTAGTGTTTGGTTCTTTCTGGCTTTTGTTTTTCAAAAACTTGAATACTTAAGAGACTTGAAAGTGTTTACTGAATGTAGAAAGGATAAAAGAGTATCATATAAAGCAGAGTGGAAGAAACACCAAGGAAGTAAAAGTTAACCTCAGGCTTAAGTGTTTCAACTGGGCTGGCTGAAGAGAGGAGAGGTATGGTACGAAGACTCCACATCCTGAGCACAGGTACCCACAGCTTCATCAGGTGGGCAGCCACCCAAAACAGCCAAGGACCCACCAGAGGCCCTCAACACAAGGCCTCAGCAAACAGCCTCAGTCTCCAAGTCTGACTGCTGAAAACTGCAGGAACTATGCAGAAGACACTATGGATATTTCAATATCTGCATAAACGAATGGCCATCTGCCACATTTCTTTCCCCTGCGACAGCATGGTGCAGTGGAAATCTGGGCGTCGTGGTATAACCTGCAGAGCTGAGGAAGGATTCACGTTCTACCAATGACTTAAGTTAATCTTTTTCCAGCCTGGGGAAATACAAGTTCAGAATACAAATTATGTGAGCTACAGAAAGTAAGTTTTAGCATTCCTGAGATTGAGACTAAGATCCATACCTAAATCATAAGGTTATCTTGCTGAGAAGGAACTAATTTATAAATGTCTGATCTCTACCCCATTCCCTTAATGCCATTCTCATAAGATAGTTTTTATTTAAAATTAATTATTACTCTAAATGCAAATCGGATCATGCAAGATCTGCTTAAAATCCTTCCGTGTCCTCAAGATAAAGCCCGAACTCCTCTGAATGGCTCCTCATGGCTTCTTCTCTACATCAACATCAAGGTCATCCATCCGTGCTCTGCCTCTGTTCACTCTGTGATGCAGGCATGCCAGACAAACACAGTCTGCACTCCCAATAGCTCTTCTCTGCTTTGAAGGTCCTTCACTTACCTCTTATGCACCAGAGCTACTCCTTCCCCAGCCTGCCAGCTCTTGAGTCTGCCTGACTCCTACTCATCTTTCAGAAATGGACTTAGACCTCAACTCTCCTGAAACCCTCACTCGAATTCCTAAGAGAATGGTTGGTCCTCCTCTGTGCTCTTATTTCACTTAGTGCTTATTTCTGTGATGATCCCCCCGTACAATGCTTGGCAAACAGTAGTGCTCAGTAAATATTTATGGAATATTCTAATGCCTCTTGCAAGCCAGCTATGTGACCCTGATCCAAGATTCATTTTCTCCAAGTAATCAAATAAAAGAATGACATTGACTGTATGGTAAGATTTGAACAGGAGAAAATCATGGAATATCAGAACTGCAAGGGACCTGAGTCACAAGATCAGACGCCCACCCAATCTTCCCCAATACTCTTTCAAGGCAGAAGTATCTTTTATCTTTGTATCTCAGTGGCTAACATGAGGTTAGTATATAGCAGAGACTTTGGAAATGATTGAGGAGGGAAGGAGGGAGGGAGTGAAGATGGGAGGAAGGGGGAAGGAAAGAAGGGAAGAGGGCAGAAGAGAGAGAAGATTGGAATGGAGGGAGAGAGCTTAAGTTCATGTGGCTATAACTAATGGCAGACTTAAGACCAGGCCTCACTGCCTCTGACCACTAGCCCCGTGTGCTTTCAGAGAGTCTTGGATCAGAAAATCACCTGTGAGAAGAGGTTTCTTGGCAATATTACTTCACTGCTTTTCATTATATGTTGTTTTACATTCAGAACACTCCAGTCACATGAATGCAGGCAATTAAATATTTTCCACATGAGCCATTCCCTCTTCTGGCAGAACTCAGATTGTTTAGTAACACTGAGGAGGAAGAAAACTCCTGGAATTTCATTTTGCATGATAAATTAGATACATGTTGATATAGATTAAACTTGCAGTGGCAAATAAACTGCCACCATGTCCCCAGACATATACACTATGGTATGGATGTCAGATCCTTTACAGTAAGTTTTCAAAATGACTCAAATATGTAAGGACATCATTCCAGATTAAATGACAGGTTTGAGCATGGGAAAACCCTAAACAGCATTTATAGGAGTCAGAGACACTAATATAAAACAGTGAATAACTGTGCCATGCTTAATTTGCAGTTCCCTTTCATTTCCCTGAAGACAGTTCAGTGTCTCTGCTGTTTAGAAGCTTGTTTTACAACACCTCCATGAGCATTTCTGACTCCATCTGGGCAGGTACAATCCATTTTGTCAGCTACTGAGCTTCTCATCGCCATCACACAAATTTGCAACACAAGAAGACACCAGTTGGCCTCACTTCTTTCCAATACAGGTGTGCTGCTGTGGTCTGGGGCTGCACTTTACATGACTGTGCTTAACAGCCTAGTGTTTTGTCAGTGGTCACGCAGTTCATAGGCTAAAGTGAAGAAAAATGAAGACTCCTGTCAGAGGCATGGCACAGTATAAAATCACCTGTTAATTGTTTGGCCCCAAGGTTAGGTTGAGGAAACATAGGGCTAGAATATAACTGATTATCAAGTATACTATTGGTCAGTGATGTCAAATACAAAAGGTTTTTATGTTGAGGCAATGCTGACAAATGAGGCCAATATAAACCAAATAGGTGCTTAAGAAAAGAAAAGGCTGGAGGAGGACCTGGCAATGTGATAGATTTTCATGAAGCAAGAATGTACCATATTCAAGATGTATTTATGAACACCCATTCCTTTTTCTGGCAGTCTAGAAGCCATTTTTCCCTTAATTTATGATGTAGCATAGTTCTCAGAACCCATCATTTTAATCATCACTTCCTATAGCCTCCACTCTTTCTCTCTATAGCCCTCATCCATCTGATTCAGTACTGGAGACAAACGTCCATCCTAGACCAATCAAAATATTCACATTCTTCATTTCATCACCAGGAACAACAGTTCCCATTGAGTGAGCACTTACTGTATTTAAGACACCGTGTTAAGCATGTTAGAGACATTATCACACTTCATACTCAGAGAAATCCAATGACATAGGTACTTTCAAATCTTTACCTCTATTCAGAACTTCCAGAGTTCCAGAATATTTCCACTAGTTGTTTAACAAACTCCTCCCCCAACTTAACCTTTCTCTAACTAAGCCTATAGTGTTTCCTCCTAGAGTGTTCTAAACTAAATCGAGAACCAGGGATCCATTTTTCTTTCCCTACCTCACTGGCCTGCCCAACATCTTGTCACAAAACTTTATAAATGTATCACCCAGATACTTCTCAACAATATTATTTACTCTCCATTACTCTCCATTGCTATTGCTTTACTTTAGACCCTAATTACTTCTCACATACATAATTACAACTTTCTCCTACACAATTTACTTGCCTTTAGTTACCTCTTTCCAAACTATTCCCCATATTACTGCCAGAGGGGTCTTTCTAAAAAATAATTCCCAAATGCCACTCCTCTGCTTCACAGAGTTCCCCCAAAGCCCTCCGTTTAAGCCCAAATGCCTTTGCAAGGTTTAAAAACCTCTCTTTAAACCTGAGTCTCTAGCCTCATCCACCACTTGCACAAGAACTCTTTATTAACCCATCACTAGCCATCTCTAAACATATGTCTTGGTGTCAACGAATTTATTCCTCTGTTTGCAGACATCAGCAAGATGACAGCAGAAGACAATATAGTGCATGCTACATGGCCAGAAGTCTGATGGGGATATAGAGTAGGTCTACAGGCAGGCACCACTGATTTTATGAGGATGTAGAAATATTTTGTGGGGGAAGAGAAGGGGAGGACTGACAGGAGTGTAACAGTTCTTCCTGGCCAATGTGAATGTAACCTAAAGTTGATAACCCTGCTGCTCACCAGTAAAGTAAGTCAGAAAGAGAAAAACGAATACCGTATGCTAACACATATATATGGAATCTTAAAAAAAAAAAAAAAATGGTTCTGAAGAACCTAAGGGCAGGACAGGAATAAAGACACAGACATAGAGAATGGACTTAAGGACATGGGGAGGGGGAAGGGTAAGCTGG
Organism: Kogia breviceps; assembly: GCF_026419965.1. NCBI lineage: Eukaryota > Metazoa > Chordata > Mammalia > Artiodactyla > Physeteridae > Kogia > Kogia breviceps. Next base: position 46,016,711 of record NC_081317.1, on the reverse strand, counting down.
GATGAAGTGAGAGCGTGGCATGGACATATATACACTACCAAATGTAAAACAGACAGCTAGTGGGAAGTAGCCGCATAGCACAGGGACATCAGCTCCATGCTTTGTGTCCACCTAGAGAGGTGGGATAGGGAGGGTGGGAGGGAGATGCAAGAGGGAGTAGATATGGGGATATCTGTATATGTATAGCTGATTCACTTTGTTGTAAAGCAGAAACTAACACACCATTGTAAAGCAATTATACTCCAATAAAGATGTTAAAAAAAAGAAAGCCAATAAAGAGGCAAGGTTGGTGGAAAGGAAAGTTTGCTTTATTTTGGATGCCTGCCACTGAGAGGGGGTAGGGCAGGCTGGACTTCTGTCCAAAGGCCGTCTCCCCTACACTGACAAACAGTGGGCAAGAGCTTTTATAGACTTACAGACAGAGGGAGGGGCTACATGCAGAAACAGCACAGTCAGCTCTGACAGTCAACTTGAAATTGGTCCTGCGGTGGTCTGTTAGCATCATTCTGATTGTTTTAAGCACAGTTAATCTTCAGTTCCTGGGTAGGTTTGTTCCCATTTCCTTAAGGCCAATTCTTGGAATGGTGGCAGTTTATGTCATGGCTACAGTCTGGTCATCATGTAGTTACCTTCTTCTACCTGGTGGGGGTTTCAGTATCTACAAGACAGCTCACAGGGTATGGCTCCGAATATTGTCTAGAGCCCTTGAGAAGGAACTAAAGGTCCTTGACTTTGCTTACTGACTAAACTATTTTTGTTTTGTCCTGTTTGCTTTTCTTTGCTTCTGTATTTTCTCACTTAGAGAGAAAGATTAAACTTATTTTTTGGCTAAAGTTTTTCCACAAAGGCAGGCTGAGGTATGGGGGGCAATGACCATAGGGCCCTGCTCCGTTTCATGAAGATTTGGGGAGAAAAATACATTTAGCTCTCTGAAGATGTCAACTCTTTTAATAAGTAGCTGAATTTGGTTACTGAAACATGTTTTATTTCTCTTTGAATCATTTTTGTCCCACACATGACTTTCAACTCCGATTACATTGCTTTATGCTGATCAACATGGCTGTCTTTCAATAGAACACTATCCTTCAGCAAAATAGAACCTAAAGGCAGTATGCCCAGATGTAGGCCGTCATTTACAATAGACAAGCTAATGAGTCGCTCAGAAAGAGCCTCTAAATGACTAATGTGAGCTAGGAGGGTCCATCAGATAAATGTCTACTTTTGTGCATCTTCTTTAATTGACTTTGACTGACATATTGACTAATAACTTTGAGGTCAAGGGCTTATGTCTCTTCCATTCTGTCACAAGCTGTAAACAATTTCATGCTGAGTATGATAAAAATGAAATTTTCTGTATTAAAGGAGAAGGAAATAATTTCAATTGTTAAAAAAATCATATAGCTTTTATTCTAGATATTTGTATTTGGTATTCCAGTATACACTTTCACACGTTAAAAAAACAAAAAAAACCCCCCAAAAAACCAAACCTTCCTGTAACTTGCTCTTTGCAACAAAGGGATAAACAAGGTAAAACATGAAAAGTAAGACAATAAAGAGTTCAATTTATTTTGAATTCAATTTAAAGTTTACAGCATGATATTTATATGTTTTAATCTAAAATTGCTTCAATTTCCCCAATGTTTGTGCAAGAGGTGATTCAATTTCAGATTAGTTCAGATTGCTTCGGTAATGGAGCTATTGTCTGCTGAATAAATTCATCATGATAACAATGAGGTCCATTTGAACTGGAATGTTCTCTGTTTTCTGAGATCTGAGGTTTGATACTGATTTTGATTTTGCTAAAGAATTATACCATTGCTTTATAATTATCTTTCTTTAAGAGAAACTGGTCAAAAATCCAAGAGAATGATATTCATCAATACTGGTGTTGGGACCCAGGGCCTGGCCACCCCAAAATGTGCCTCAATGGCATTATTGATTATTTTGAATTAAAATTACTTAAGGAATGGCCAGTGCAAGAGGGACACTCTGACCCTCCTCTCTGTCTCCCTGAAAGCAGGAAATAAATCTCTCATATGAAAGGTACATTCCCTGCATCTGGAGGTAGAAGGATACTCTTATAACTGGGGACAAGGAATTCAAGCCTAGAATCCTATATGAACAAACCTTGTTATTTTAATTTACTACCCCAAGTCCAAACTCTGTTTAGATTCTTCACTAATTAAGCATCTGAATCCTAAGTTTCTTTGTCCTGTCAATTCCTCACAAATTTATTGTTTCTTTGTCTAAAAAGTATAAAAGCTGCCTGATTTGGCCACTTCTTAGGTCCCATTTTTATGAGACCTATCTCTGTGCATGAATTAAAATTTGTTTTCTCCTGTTAATGTGTCTTGTGTTAAGTATTATCATTAGTCCATCCATAAGCATTCAGTAAGTGTAGAGGGGAAAATGTCCCCCTCCTTAACACTGGTTTCTAGTTTTTGTTTTAAAAATAACTTTTTTTCTAAGATTAAATACACACACAAAAAAAAAATACAAAAGATGATATATTACGACCTACAAATTCCTAGACGTTTTCAGCAACTGACATGAAGAAAGGGATTGACACGTTAAAGGATAATTTTTCAAATGTCCCAATAGTTTTACAATTATGAGGACATTCAAATATGATAACATCATGCCCCCCCCCCCCTTTTATCCTTACTGGTAATCTCAAAAACGGAACTGTCAAAACATTCTGTGCTAAAAAGGGCTCTTGGTGAAGTACTCTGTTATATGACCTATTTTTTTTTTTTCTTCTTCTATTTTGTGGCTCTCCTATAGTTAAGATAATAGAAAAAGATTTTGATTGGGACAGGAGGAAAGAAGCAATATAAAAGTTAAATAATACAATATGATAAACCTTGATGGATACAAACACTTGAACTCCTTTTTTATATTTGTATAATAACTGAAAATACTTAAATTCTTAATATATTCATATGCATGATGATGGGGGTCAAAATATGCATAGTGAGAGGTCTATTCACTTTTATTTGGTAAAAAGCAATCAGCAGCTGTTATCTAAATCAAGTTGGCTAAGGACTGTATGTCCTGGAGGCAAAAAGGAGTTAATTATAATGTGTGAGTTCTTTTAAAATCTGCATTATTGTTTTAACATCTTTGAAAGTTACTTCTTATTGTTAAGCTTTCTGATTACCTTACAATTCAGATGTTTGCCAAAAATTGAAATCTTTGACTCTAGTTAGAAAACCTGCTGAAATAAAGGTCAACCTGAAGTATTAAAAAAAAAAAAAAAGCTATTGTTACATGGGAAAAGAGGGACCGCTAGATTTTGTTAGAAAAACAACAGATAGCAAGGGAGAAAAAAAGGCATGGTGGTCAACACGAATATGATTAATACTAAGATCTATAAATTTATTTCATGGTTCAATCCCTTTATTCAATAAAAATAAGTTTTCACAATATTTCTATTAATACCCTTCAGGTATAAATTCAATAAAGTCATTGGGAAACCAATCTTCTTTCACCATCTGAAAAGAAGAATGTCATTAAAAACAGCCTTATGTTCAAATCCTTTTCTAACGACAAGTCAGTAGTCAGAACAAAAACCTACATAGGAATTCTAAAGGAAGAAACCGTGTCGGGATGTCTTGAGAAAAGTCTTGTGAAAAGTCAGTGATTTGAGTTGCAAAAGAAAGTCACCAAAATTTGATAGTGATGCTGATAAAGATATTCATGACCAGAATACAAATAATGGATTTGCTTTAAGTCATTTTATTTAAGCCTTGCAAATAACCCTCTGAAGAGGGCAGCAAACATAAAATCATCACTTAATGAACAATGAAACTAAAACTCAGAGAAGTTAAGCTCTTTGCATATGGTCACACTGAACCAAACTACAGTGGAATAACAATGAGTTCACTGTTTGAAGACAGTGATTTTCCTGTTTGACCTGAATTTCTTAATCTGTAAAAATGTGATAATAAAAACTATCACCAAAGGTTTTTAAAGAAGGTATTAATGAGATAATATATATATATGGGGTTTGATATATTATCTGACATATGATAAACTATTATTATCATCATGATATAACTGGTCAGTCACATATGAACACACTGTATTAGTCAACTAGGGCTATCATAACAAAATACCACAAATTGTGGGGCTTAAACAACAAAATGTAGTTTCTCACAGTTCTGGAGGCTAGAAGTCCAAGATCAAGGTTCTGGCAGATTCCATTTCTGATGAGGGCCTCCTCCCTGCTTTGCAGACCAGCACCTTCTCACTTTGTCCTCATTCAGCCTTTCCTGACCCATCTGGTGTCTTTTTCTCTTCTTTGAAGAACACCAGTCCTATTGGATTAGGACCCTACCCTTACGACCTCAACCTTAATTAACTCCATAAAGGGTCTATTTGTAAATACAGTCACGTTGAGGGTTAGGGCTACAACTTATGGATTTTGAGGGAATGTTGTCAGTCTGTAATATTCAGCCCTCTGTTCCCCCCAAATTCATGTTCTTCTGGCATGTAAAATACATTCATCCCATCCCAATAGCCCCAAAAGGTTTAAATCATCTTCCAGCATCACCTCCAAGTCCAAAGTCTTACCTAAATATCATCTAAAACAGGTATGGGTGAGACTCTAGGTATAATTCATCCTAAGGAAAAATGCCTCTCCAGATGTGAACCTATGAAACCAGGTAAGTTATGTGCTTCTAAAACACAGTGGGGGAACATACATAGGATAGATATTACCATCCCAAAAGGGACATATCAGAAAGAAGAAAAGAGTGAGGGGTTCCAAGCAAGTCCAAAATCTAGCAAGGCAAATTTCATTAGTTCTTAAGGCTAGAGAATAATCCTCTTTAGCTTTATGCTCTGCCCTCCAGGTCCAGCTGGGTAGACAGTCCCACTGGGGCAGAGGTCTTACCCCGTCTGCCCTTGGGCCCTGGGTGGAGGCCCTACCCCTTTGGCCATGGGTAGCAGCCTTTTCCTTTCGGTTTGGGCTGATCTCTGAATCACCCTCAGGGTCATTCTTCTCTTTTCCTGAAGGATAAGACACATTCTCAGCTGGATAGTGGATAGCTCTATTGTCTCGTCCTGTAGAATCCCCAAGTCCAAAATCCTTTATTTCATAGGGTTTCTATTCCCTTTAGTCCAAATTGGCAGACAGTGTCTATACTGATATAATCCCATCTCTGTTCCTGATTTCTGCTGAGATAGCTGATGAACTCCATGGATAATCTCTTCATGAGGTGATTGTCCAGCCATACTCTTGGTGTTCTCACCAAAACATACTTTCTCATTTTTTGCAATGTGGATAGGCAGACAATATTCCAAATCTCTAAATTCTGGTTCCTTTTGCTTAATTATCCCTTCTTCAATTCATCATCTCTCTCCTCTCACAATTTACTATAAGTAGCATAAACTATACAGTATAACATATATTATACTAGTCACATCTCCATGACTTTGCCCAACCTGTTTTCCTAGAATATATAACATTAATCAAGAAGACATCTCAGGCAGAAATTGAAACACCAAGTAGGGACTGCTAAACAGCAGGACACTGTGTTCCATCACATTTATGTAAAGACAACTTATATTTAAAGACAAGAAACTGTGTTTTATTTTCATTATCTTCCTGCACTTATTTCAGCAAATTCTATCTGTGTAGCTGTATTCCTTTTATAATTCCCTGGGAACACATATGGTGCAGAAAGAGTGACCATGGGGGTGAGTGAGGAGGAGTGCCTTATGGACTATAGTTAGAAGGCAGTTAGAAGACTCTAAGAGGGCTGACAGAGAAGAAGTGACATACACGGATATCATTTACTCTTTCCTCTGCTAGGACCTCATTCAAAGACCTACGATTTCATTCACCCTTGAGGCTGAAGCCACTGTTCACAACTGGCTTCCCCAGATGGCTACATCCTGTTACAAAGCCTCTATTTTCCAGAAATGCAAAAAATGTCCTATTTCTGCTCATCCCATGTTCTTTCATAACCCTGAGCTACCATGCTTTTTCATATATTTAATCATGGGTTTAATGCTCCCTAAAAGTGTCTCTTCTGTCTGAAAAGACTCATACTTCCAGCACCAGATTAAATAGCATCTCCTCTACGCGGTCTTCCCGGATACCTCTAAGCAGAGGTAATCACTCCTTCAACTATGACTTCACAGAATTTTAACTATGATAACATAATTGGTTATTAGTTTATAGGTTTCCTTCTCCCACTCACATGTGAGGTCTTGAGAGCAAAGTTTTATCTTACTAATTTCTCTATCTTCAAGGCTAAGTATCGTATCTGGTATACAGAAGGTACTTAAGAAATGTGTGTGGGATAAATGAATGACTGCAGTGCATTTCTATCCCCACCCTTCTGATTTTTTTCTGAGACAAAAGGTGGTGGTTACCTCTATTGACCTGTAGTCCTTTACAACCCAGTGTAGAATAAAAGGACCAACTTGTCTTTCAGCCTTTATAAGAATTAAGCTCTCTTTATTAGTGGGACCCAGCATTGCTTGCAGCTGTGTTTAACTTGTCAGTAGTTGCAAAACTAATCAGCATTTTTCACTCTGCTTGAGAAGATCAATATAATTATAAAAATCACTTATGAAGTACTGTGTTACATTTTATAATTTCTCCATTGCCTTGTGTCTGCCTCTGCTTTTGGTCATCTTCTTCCCCTTTATACGAGGACTCATGACTGCAGTTTCAAAATCTTACATGTTGCTGGTTAGCTATTTGCCAAAACTGTGTTTTTTCCTTCCTGGACACACAGGTAGGCTCTATATTCCAGCCTCCATTCACTGGCGAGTTCTAGCCAATGGAACTTGAGTGAAAGTGTGAAACACCACTGCTGAGCTTGGCCCATAAAACCCCCACTAGTTTTCCTTATGCCTTTTTCCCTTCTACCTGCTAAATGAAACTAAGTACGGTGGTCTTGGAAGTCACAGTTTGAAAATAGCCAGCCACGAGATGGAAGGAGCCCAGAGTTTTGAATCTCTGCTCGAATAAAAGTTGAGCAGCCACCTTTTTTGACTTTAAATGACTAAAATAAAAGTCTATTCTGTTCAAACTATTAGACATTTTGGGGTTTGATGGTTATTGAAGCTAGTATCATCTTAACTAACACAGCGGTTTTACTCTGGCAATATGTCAAGACATTCAGCAAGACTGCAATGGCTAATGAAAGCATAAAATAGGCCCTGGGCTTCCCTGGTGGCACAGTGGTTAAGAATCTGCCTGCCAATGCAGGGAACATGGGTTCAAGCCCTGGTACGGGAAGATCCCACATGCTGTGGAGCAACTAAGCCCGTGAGCCACAACTACTGAGCCTGTGCTCTAGAGCCTGCGAGCCACAACTACTGAGGCCGTGTGCCACAACTATTGAGCCTGCACTCTAGAGCCCCCGAGCCACAACTACTGAAGCCTGTGCGTCTAGAGCCTGTGCTCCACAACAAGAGAAGCCACCACGATGAGAAGCCCGTGCACCGTAATGAAGAGTAGCCTGCGCTCTCCGCAACTAGAGAAATCCAGCGCACAGCAACGAAGACCCAACGCAGCCAAAAATAAAATAAATTTAAAAATAAATTTTTAAAAATAAATAAATAAAATAAAATAGGCCCTAAAACTTTGTATGTGTATATGTGTAAGAAATCAGAATGGGGAAGGAGGTTTTGTGAGACTCTGGCTAGTGGCTTCTATAACTATGAGGATTGCTGACAGACCTTCCATTCCTACAGATTGCCCCTTTTTAACAGGCAGCTCTCAGGCAGCCTGTGCTCCTACTGTTTGCAAAACGTACTGTGAATATACAATGCCAATTATAGGGCCTGAACATGTCAAGATTTTCACAGGTGTCTACAGAGTTATGCAATTAATTTTATTCATGCACTTTCTGCTTTAAATGCCCCTGAAAAGAAGAAAATTGACTAATGCATCTTAAGAAGGAACACTCATATTTACCTCTTTACCCCAAATTACCACCACTCCCCCTTCACATGTACACACACAAGACAAACCAGAAAAAAGAGAGAGAGAAAAGAAAGTGAAAAAAGAAAGAAAGGAAAAGTAAAGTTAAAGGAAAATAAGCTGATTCAGTAATGGAGTTTAGTATGGATATAAAGTGGCAAAAGTCTCTTGAAAGCTGCCAAGCTAGTCATCAGCTACAAAAGCTATAAAAAAAAGTTTAGAGACTGTGACCAGTGCCAGACAAGGCCTGACACTTCTTTTGAATTCCAGGACAGCAGGGCATTTATTAGTATCTAGATACACAGATTTAATTATGCTGCAATCACAATTTTACTGTCATTTTTCAAAATTGAGAAGAAACGCTTTTCTCTCATTCTCAATGATTGTGTGATACAGCTTGGAGCAACAGATAATGACAACACCACAAATGCCTCCTTGGTACTTACACGGTAATGATACTGTGCAATTAAATTATCTAATACTGTGTGATAAGCTCAGGCAGAATAAAGTAAATTCCCTAAATCAGAAAATAAATCTTCAAAACTAGACAAACATGTATAAATATAACAGTATAAATCTCTCATATTTTCAAGAAATAGCTAAAACTCTTATCACTCTGCTTTCTACATTAGATAAACCTTTCATTCATTTATTCATTCATTTAATACATAAGTCCTGAAACCTATTATAAGCATCAAAATTTTTAACTCAGATAAAATTAATGGCCTATATATTACCTATTAATTTCTTCATTGAAAAAAATGGTGGTAAAATCAACTAGAGAATAACAGCATTGCAAAATATTTGGGTGATATTTATCTTCAAAGAGTTGACTGCTAACGCTTGCATTATCCAAGAGGCAAATATCCAACAACCTTGAGAATAAGCCTGAAAATGCTTGGAGGTAGAGAGCCTGGGGAATGATGGAGACCTGGGAATATGTGTCCTCCTATCCACTCTCAGCAGCTTCCCAGAGAAAGAACACTTGGGAGGAGGTCTTTAAATGTATTTGTCTTTGAAATATTTTGTAACACACATACACACACACACACACACACACATACACATACTACATGCTCCCACACCTTATTAAAGTTGACATCAAACACAAATTTGGCATATGTTTGTATACTTACAAAGCATATAATTTCTGCCTTATTATATAATTGATACATACTTTAAATATATGTTCCTTAAAACCTTGGGTATATAGATACTTGAAGTGTCCATCTTTAGAAAGGAATCTGAAAGAAGGTCGGGGTAGATGAATAGAAGACTGGGTAAGTGGCAGACATCAAGTAGATTAAGACAGTGTCATCTGAAAGAAATAAGGTGCTCCCTCTTCTTTTTTTCCTTGAGCATACCATTAGAAGTAAAGACACTAGTGAGAAGCATGCCTTTGTGCTGTAAAGTGAAAGAGGAATAACTGTGAAAGGGGAGGTGGAGAATTGAACCGGTGGACCATAAGTAGAACCTTAACTGGACCACTTTCAGGAAAGGGTACATATAGAAACTGAAGATTTAGAAGTTATTTTCTTGAAAAATATCTAAATTTGTATATCATCTTCACTACTAAGTTAAAACTATAACTGAGAAGCAAATGGAATAAGTGATGGGGGTCGGCAGCAAGAGGTACTAACTTGTGAACAGCATTCAATTACAGCAATGGCTAAGAACCAAAGAACTCTGCAGCAAGGCATGGGCTCTGACATCAGAATCACCTGAGTATGAATCCCTGTCCAACCTCTGCCAATAGCTAGCTGTGACATTATGGAAAAGTCATTTAATCTGCCCAAATCTGTCTCCTCATGTTTCTGCATTCAACTGAAGTAGATTCTCAAACATTTCCTGATCTTAGCCCTTCTTCTCCCTCTAGTAACACTGAGCAGTTTTCTCCCTGATGATAAGACTTAAGTTTTATACTATTATACTTAAAAGTTGGGGTTTTTTAAACTTATTTATCTTCCCTATTAAAGAGTGAGTAACTGGAAGGCTTAATTGATACCTTGCTTCTGATTGCTTAAAACAATGTCTGCTACAAATAAATCTTAAGTCAGTGACTCAGGTGTGGTCATTATACTTATTTCAGTGGTTTAGGGGAATTAAATGAGATACTATGTGTAGACCATTGAGTTGAAATTGCCAGCAAGTATGCTCAGAGGTAGAAGAAGCCATCGAGGGAGTGACAGAGAGAATGATAAAATATTGCCTTGCAGAAGCCAAGCAACCATAAGATATTTTAAGGCACATACCAAGCATTCACTCTGTTAGTCAGAAGGTGCACAAACTGTAGTATTAACAGGCAAGATAAACAGCCAAGGGATCTCAGTCTAGGACTGAGTGCTGATATCATCATCCAACCAGTCATTTAGTAGAGAGCATTCTGTGTACCAGAATTGCAGTTTAAAAAGAGTGACTCCAGATTAGACTGTGAAGCTAGGAGAACACTGTGTCCATAAGATGCCTTCTTTGGCTATGATGAAAATAAATATAGATTTAAAATCTTCTCTAAAATAAAGATCCAAGGAGACATACTAAAAATGTGCAAAAATAAAATTTAGTTTTGTCCTAAATGCAAAATGAGGACAGGCCAGGTGAGGCAAGGAACAATGAAGAAAATCTTACAGATTGTGCAGATTTGGACATTGTTATCTAGGTATCAGAAGTTTAAGAAGTCTACTTAATGTAACTATAGACAGTTTTATTTGGATAGCCTGGTGTGTGTGTGTGTGTATGTGTGTGTGTGTGTGTGTGTGTGTGTGTGTGTGTGTGTGTGTGTGTGTGTGTGTGTGTGTGTGTGTATTTTAAGTTTACTTTGAATGTCTCTCAGCAGGGCTAGGACTCTGAAGTTCATCTCAGGGTTCATTATTCCTATTGTCTCATATTTGCCTCCTTGATATTGTAAATGCATAAAAAATAAATGCAGTAGCAAAGAGAGTTGGAAAGAATGACAAATTTATATATTTTTCTGGAAGGGGATGGGCTGAAAGGAAAACAGAGCTGGAGGAAGGTGATCAGGAGAATAGTATAAGGAATAAGAGGGGCAAGGTGAGATGCTTCAAAGTCTAGATAAAGTATATCTAGGAAGCCACCACAGTGTTCTTTATTTAAGGGAACTGTGCTTCTTTTCAGGCTAAGATTGACTTCCCAAAGGAGTCATAGTACGCCAGGCAGTCATGGCTAACACATTTATCGAAGGATGCATTCATTCATTAGGGTGTATCTTCCGTCATGTAGAATAGCTTAATGGCGATGGCTAAACAAGTTTATTTGTCTTCCATGCACCATTTAGTAGAAAAGCCATTCTGGACTGTTTTGCTCTATAAATTAAGCCAGAAAGCCAGGCTTCTATGTTGTTCTGCCTTCAGACAATTGCCCTTGCCTACATGATACAAAATGGCTCACCATGACATCCCATCCCACGTTCATTTTCCAAGCTACTAGAGGAAGAAGGAAGAGAAGCATGCACATGCGCCCTTTAAGGACATGACCTGGACATGGCACACATTATCGTAGCTCATATCCCATTGGAGAACTTAGACATCTAGCCAAACCTAGATAAAAAGGCAAATGGCAGAATTGATACAAATCAATAAGTACACTGGTGAAAAACAACAAGAATCTACAGAAAATACTTGAAATGTTTTTTCAGAAAATTTCTTTCTGAGTAGTTTACAAAGCAGACGAAAGAGGTCTGCTCTACTGATGCCTTTCAAAGTCCAACTCAGAGGGTGATGGTGAATTAAGTGTTCAGGAGCTTAAGCAAAACACATACAGGCTGATTGTTCCCATATGTGCTTATGCTGCTGGCTGCCATAAAAAAAAGCCTTTCATGACTGGAAAATTGAATTACCCTAGGATTAGGAAGCAGATGTAGCAGTTGCACACCGATGTGGTGCCAAGATTGAGTTCTGGCCCGATCATTTTCTAACTTCATAGCCTGATGAGCCAGTAACTTCTATGAGTCTATTTTTATTAATATGTAGAATGGGGATATTAACTACTGAGAAGGACTAGAATTAAGATTTGATAAACTAATACATCTGAAAGCAACTGGTTATTAGAAGGCTTTCAGTAAACATTAGCCAACTCAGAACTGCTGTTCTTATTAACTGGGACAGTATTTTTTAATTTATTTGTTCTGTCACCTTCTTATATGTTCTTGTAAACACTAAAACTTGAGAGCTGTTGGACTAGAGATACAAATACGAAAAAGCTCATGAAAAGGGACATTCTCATACAGGTAATATGAACAAACCTAAGGTAACTATTTGTTTTCTGTGGCTTGATAATTTGTGAATAAAATGTTTAATTTCCTGGTTAGGCATGCATGTGCAAGTTGAGGCTTCCTCTTACACCCCTTTCATGAGTCAACCCAATCTTTTAAACCAATTTTGTTCTTTTTTGGAAGATTCCAAGAATTCTTGATGAATATTTGGGAGAGTCATGTTGTCCAACCTACAAGCAGATCTAGATATAAAGCTGCCACTTAAAATCATCAGCAATGTTCTAAGCAGTAGGTGATTTACACATATTCTTTGTGAATCTGAAAACATCTGCAATATAATTCTTATGATCCTCATATCAGGATGAATAATACTGAGATGAAAAGAGGTTAAGTAACTTGATCACTACCTTAAAGTTAGCAAGACATGAAGCAAATACATGCTATTACAGAGAAAAAGCAAAAAGAAATGAGGGTCTAAGAAAAGAACACTATCCCTTAGAAACAACAACATCTTGACTCAATCCAAAACTGGATGTAAAGCAAGAATTTGGGATTATTTATTTAACAGCCTCTCTGTTCAAATGCAAAACTCTTAAATTGAGAAGTAATACAGCATAGGAGGGATGTGAACAATTTTGCAGGTGTTTTCAGAATGTAAACTAATTGAAAATAGCTTAAGTAAAGAATGGCCTAGATTCCCCTCCCATGGTGCTCCAAGGGAGCCTTTGTCTACTTATGCTGGAGATTCTAGTCGAAGACCTTCATTGCATTCATTAATTTTATAGGCTCTTACTCTACTATAAAGGAGGGAAAACACACATTGGAACTCAAGGATGATTGAAGCCTTCTTCTCAGAATCTCACATTGAAAGTTGTTTGGTTTTATTTTTCCATTTCACGACATACAAAGTGAAAAAGTAACCTTCAACTGCAGGCATGGTATCTGTTCCCACAGAAACGTTGCTGATCATTACCAACACACAAGCAAGACTCTGAAAGCATGAAGGTCATGAGAGAATGCTTTATAGGTTGTCAAGGTGTCACTGTTGAATAGCCCAAGCAAATATGACTCACAGGGACACAGTGGGCATCTAGTTTGAAATTACTAGGGAAAAGTTGTTTGAAAATTTTTAGGTAAGAAAGCGAGATCAACTAAATCCAATGGTACTGCTTAATCCCTAGAACAAAAGAGCCTGCGTATTGTCATTTATAAATTAATGCACCTAAAGTATCCTGGAATTCTAAAGGTTTCAATCAGCCATCTGCAATTACCTCAAACAATTCTATTTAAATAAACTACCTTTGAGCCTGACTTTAAGTAATGTTGAATGGAGAGAATCTTTCACACATTAAACATTTCTTTTTTTTTTTTAATTTTATTTATTTATTTTTGGTTATGCCCGGTCTTAGCTGAGGCTGGTGGGCTCCTTAGTTGTGGCATGCAAACTCTTAGTTGTTGAGTGCATGTGGGATCTAGTTCCCTGACCAGGGATCAAACCGCGACCCCTGCATTGGGAGGCGAATTCTTAACCACTGTGCCACCAGGGAAGTCCCACATATTTCTTTAATTACAAGTCTTTATGGATGGAACTACAACAAAATAATAGCTTATTTTTGATAGCTTTCACATCATCAATTCTTCGATAAGGATTCTATCTTAGTGCGCCAGGCAGAATTACAGGTGCTTTCCATATGTTACCTCTTATTTCAATGGAATCTTGCAACAACCTCATAGTATAAGTAACAGAACAGGGAAGAGACTCAAGTTGCTTGAGTCATATACCAGTTATCTGTAAAGGAAGAATTGGTATCATTTCCATTAAACTATGTTGTCGGCCATGACAGTGTATTTGTTCAGAGGAAGCCTATAACAGCTTTTCATTTTATAGCAAAGGTGAATGGGAAAATTATAGCATACATTTTTCATGCCATTTTTTCTATAACTTTCAATTTCTTTGAAACACCATCATCTATGTAACTAGTCAATGACTTACAGAAATCTTTCTCTTTTCAAGAGTAGTGAAAATATAAAAGAAATTCCTTCACTTTGGTTTTCTATTTGAGGGGAGGCAATTATGACTCTTTTCTAAATAACAGTTTAAAATTTGAGGGTCTTGCTTTCAAGACCTATGTTAATTCTTTGGCTCCTCACCTATCACAAGGGCTATAGGCAGCATGGCAGCAGAAAGAGTAGAACAGGGAATCACATCACTCTTGTGTCATTTACTAGCTGCATCATCTTGGACAAGGTTTTAATTTCTTTGAACTTCCATTTTCCACATCTGCACTGTGAGAATAATACCTACTTCCTATGGCGGCTCTGTTGACTTAATAACTAATATAAATAATATACATACACACAGTAGGAAATTAACAATAACAAATTTGAGTTCCCTATTGTGTTCCACTCCTCTTAAGGCACCAAAAAATAATCATGGTAAAATAATTTAAAAGAGTTGTTTTTTTCTTTTGCGGTACGTGGGCCTCTCACTGTTGTGGCCTTTCCCGTTGCAGAGCACAGGCTCCGGATGCGCAGGCTCAGCGGCCATGGCTCACGGGCCCAGCCGCTCCGCGGCATGTGGGATCTTCCCGGACCGGGGCACGAACCCTCGTCCCCTGCATCGACAGACGGACTCTCAACCACTGCTCCACCAGGGAAGCCCCAAAAGAGTCGTTTTTGAAACCCAAACTTACGTACTGGGTTACAAACCTTCATAACTTTTATTTACACACGCACACACAGACACACACACACTTCTCATCACATTCTTCAAAGGCCAATACAATATATTAAGAGACATTTCATCTTACCACAACACGAAGAAATTTCATTGTGGATGCTCCAACTTCATTTGGGACACTTGACATATAAAGGGTTCTACATCTTGAAACATTCTCCAATGGATTCTCTAAATGAAATGAAACAAAAACTCTTGGGAACATGGTAAAAAAAAATAATAATAAAACTTAGCTCCTTCTAATAGTGTCATCTCAAATTCCTCATGTCATTTCCATCTGGCTGCTTTTGCTCTAATTCTGAAAAAAATTCACGTACATATTTCTAGACTGCAGATTCACAATCCCATCTGATGTATCCATCCCTGATGACAATATTGCTTGTATTTTTGGATAATGAATTTCATTCTATTTGTTTTTGTTAGCCAATGGAATACTTAAATAGATATTAGAAAATAATAATCGGGATATAATTTTCACATCAAACTGAGTATTTTTACTCAATGTTTCAAAATAAATGATCTAAATGTCAGTAATAGCATATAAATGATAAGAGAAAATATGAGAGCAATCAAGTTATAGCAAGAAAAAAAATAATTTGAATGTTATAGCTTTTCTCTTTTTAAGATGCTTCTGCATGTCCTTCTAAAAGATGAATACAGGGAATTCCCTGGTCGTCCAGTTGTCAAGACTCCACGCTTTCACTGACGAGGGTGCGGGTTCAATCCCTGGTGGGGGAACTAAGATCCCACAAGCCGTGTGGTGTGGCCAAAAATAAATAAATAAATAAAAGATAACTGCACAAAATACAACCATCATATAATATTGAAACATATTTATTCATTTTCCTTAATCACTTTAAATATTATGAAAAACATATAACTTTATATATGTATACACATATATATTTATATGTATGTGTGTATATATATATATATATATATATATATATATTCTAGCCTTGACATTTTGCAAACTGAAACCTCATTTATAAATTCACACGGTATTATGCTGTGTCAAAAAATTGTGGCAATTTTAATGGTCCCTATTCTTATATACCTTTCTCTCTCTTTCTCTCTCTCATTCTCTGTCTCACACACACACACAGACACACAAACACACACACGGACACACACACATACCTTAGAAGTCAAATTTACTGCAAGAAATTACAGTGCAATCACATAAAATACAATGAAATCACATTTATTCATCAGCCCAGGTCTATCCTTTTAATAGCTATGTTGGTTTCATTACAATAGAACCCTCTACAAAAAATTCAATAAAATCTTGGTTATGCAAATCACGCTAATGAAAATACTGAAAACCTGATTGTGTGAAACATCTCAAGCTTAAGGAGGCATGTCATAGTGATCAACTTTAAATTAGTCACTTTAGAACAAATTGTGTTGCTTCACTCTCCTGGTGGCTTCCCAGACTTCTATTTCTGCAAAAATAGTAATTACAATTGTACTGGATGGAACAAGTGAGTCTCTTTTCCCAAAAACTAGATATGAAAATGAGTCTACTGGGTCCATCAAATAATACTGATGCCTCAAGTCCTCTTGACAGGTTCACGTCACAGATTTTGAACAAACAAGGTTGCTCTAATTTCCTTCTCAATAGAGGCCTGGTAAGAATGTTGTCAGTTTTTAAGCTATTGTCTCATAGCCCCCAAACCAGCTCCTGTAGTTTGCATTGAGATTTCAGGGCTGGGTCTCTGCACACCACATCCCTCTTTTGTCAGCTGATTTCCTGTTAGGCACTGGAAAGAGCTGGGGGGGGGGGCGGGGGGGCAAGAGAAAGGGCAAAAGGGACTTATTACTTCATGTTCATTTGCTTCCAGCATTGCCTTAGCAATCATTCTCTACTCTGTTAGCAGAAAGTAGCTTCTGTCCACAGATTTTTCAAGGCTTTCCAGAACCGGCTCATTTTGGCCTCTCAGAGGTGCCAGCAGTGGGCTGCTGGCATCCCCTCCTGAGAGATCTTGAGTTTGTGTGCCCTAAGGCCTGTCAACTGAGCTCCTCAGATACCGTCACTGGTTGCATATCACCACCTCCAAGAAATATGCCGCTTTTAAGCGTCAGATCTTGTAATCAAATCTAGGTTTGCCTGATTCCAAAGTCTAAGTTCTTAAAGATGCTGCTCCATTGCTAATTATTTTTGATACAATGCAATCACAGTAGCAAAACAAAAAGACCAAACATTAAGGATCATGTCACGTAATCTGTCCGAACTCTCTGCATTTAATATGGATTGAGTCCTGGGAACTACAGTTGTCTCTAAACATTGCGATGTAATTAACCTCAGTGGTAGGATATAGAGCTGAGGAAAATCTCAAGATTATGTTTAATGGTGACCCTGCAATAAAGAACCAGACTGTAATTATGAGCAAAGCATCTACCCAAAAGATCTAGGCAAGAAGACAACAAATGAGTTCAGACAATGGGAGCAACGGAAGTACAGTAACAGCAAAGTAGGTTTGAAAGGGCAGCAGGGGGAACCGAGAAAGATCTCCTGAGGCACTGGAGAGAAAGGTGCAGATGCCTTATAGAATGCCTACAGACTCTCCTGGAGAATGTTTTTAAAAATACCAGGTAGATCTGACCGGATATACAGACTTCCAGGAATCGCCATTTCCCTTACCATGCTATTAGTTCTAGATGCCATTAGAATAATTAAAAAACTGTGGCTAGACGGGAATAGAAGGATTGGAGTAAATTTAGGAATAAATGATGTGAACAAAATAAAAGGGAAGAAGAGACATCTAGTAGGAGAACCAAGGGGGCAAAAATGCCTCAAGAGACAAGGAATTCAAGGAATTAAATTTCCACATTTTTCATGTTCATATTTTTTCCCTTCTCCCCCCTTCCCTCCTTTCTTCTCTGTCCCTCTCTCTCTCTCTCTCTCTCTCTCTCACACACACACACACACACACACTGAACAATGAATCCCAAAATTCAGTCTATTATACTTATCTTGATATTTTCTATGCTTTCACACATATATACACACACACATGTATGTATGAACAATTAGTCTCCTAGTCCACTTTGTCAAATTTTGAAGAGCAGCAGAGTTCTGTGACTATTTATTTACAAATGGCTACTGCTTTATGGCAGTTTTCAAAACCTGAAAGAGTATAAATGTCATCTAGAGTAGTGAAACATAAAAGACATTTTGAATGTTAGACCTCAGACTTTTAATATATACCAAACTCTAAAAGCTGAAATTATGTGATGGCAATAACCATGTGGGTAAATATAGTGTACATTTCAAAGATATAACAGAAATGCTCCTCCAGGGATATTTTCAGTGTTAAATTTTATGTTTGCAACAACTGCATTCTAAATCTTTAATGCTGGTATTAAGATATTCAGCATAAGTGAATTAGATTTTTCAAAATAATCAGACTCAAGATGTGGTACATATATACAATGGAATATTACTCAGCCATAAAAAGGAACGAAACTGGGTCATTTATAGACACGTGGATGGATCTAGAGACTGTCATACAGAGTGAAGTAAGTCAGAAAGAGAAAAACAAATATCGTATATTAACGCATATACATGGAACCTTGAAAAATGGTACAGATGAACCAGTTTGCAGGGCAGAAATTGAGACACAGATGTAGAGAACAAACCTATGGACACCCAGTGGGGAAAGAGGTGGGGAGGTGGGGGTGGTGGTGTGATGAATTGGGCGATTGGGATTGACATGTTTACACTGATGTGTGTAAAATGGATGACTAATAAGCTGCTGTATAAAAAAATAAATAAAATAAAATTCAAAAATTAAAAAAAAAATCAGACTCAAAAGTAAGAGAAACATTCTTGTTAGAAGAAAAAAGTACATAGAAATTCTGCTTTAATGAATATATCCTTAATATATGCAGAAATTTTACTAAAATCATATTTATTTTTAATTATAAAAGACAGCAAAAAAGTAGAAACAATTTAAGTGTTCATCAATAAGGGACTGGTTAAAATGAATCATGGCACATTCATTACTTAGAAAATTATGTTACTTAAAATGTCTCTGTATGTGTGTATAAAGTATAGAAGAAAGTATAGAAGTATCCCAAAATGTTAACTGTAGTCATTTGTAGATATAGGAAAAACATGTAATTGTCATTTTAAAGATATTTAATATGACCTTCTTTTGGTAGTTGGCATATATTGCATTCATAATTGGAAAACTATTATTTCCAAAAATATATAGGTAAATCTAACTTATAAATGGATCACAGGAAGATGACTTTTAAATTCAGTACTCAAAAGCATTTTTATGTAAAACAATGATAGTTGAATTATCAGAACAGCATGTATTTCTAGAATATGTTGATGTAATAACTGAAACATTTATTAATCCCTTCATTGATTTATTTATTCATTCACATAGCACACCTTTATGTAATATTCATCACACATCAATCACTAATCTTCAGGTATACAGAAATGGAGGAAGTAGCATATTTTTAAGAGCATATCTTTAAGGAAAGCCATGAAATCAGAAAATGATTAAGAAAGATTATACTCAGATCTATTGACTAGGAAGTGCTCTGATATTGCTAATATCACAAACCCAACTATATAGTGTCAAGGTAGGTATAACTGGGGTAGGTATAATTCTTTAGGTGGCAGTCCAATCTGACAACCGTACGATCCCCAGCAGGAGGCCGGTCTGTGAAGAATAGAACTGAGCGCTACAATGCATGTAGGTCTATCTTCCCCTTCCTCATTTTCTCATCCTGGAAGACAGCGCTTGGCTTTCTAGCTCCCAACAGCCAAATGAGGACTCTGAGCCAAATCCCTGTCCCTGGCAGATTTCTGTGTTTGGGATATATCTGGTTCAGGATTTCATAGCCAGGGAATCATTGTAAAGTAATCCATAAAAGATAGCCCATGATTGTATCTTGCATGTTTATTAAAAAGGAGTAAATGAATCAAAGGAATCATCCATATCCTTTCCTCTGGGCTCAGGAAAAGATAGGATATGTACTTAAACCACAGTTTATAATCTTAGAACCTCCATCAACCCCGGTGGAACTATTTATCATCTCAGTGTAAACATGGCCCAGAAAGGGAAAATAAGCCTTCTGTAATGAAAAGCCTGTACATTGGAGCTATAAACAACTACATGGAGAGCTCTGTGCTGAATTTACACGGACTCAAGCCACTGCTCAAGGTGAAGAAATCACAGCACAAAAACCTGCCACTTAACCTCAAGAGATGCCTTGTTTTCTGTACTTTGCTTTTCTATAATGTCTCATTCCTGATCAGGTTCTTTCCCTAGGGAGTGGTAATAGGCAAAGAGCAAGGAACGTCTGTTCTGTTCTCTAAACCAACAGGATCAAAGCGTGCTCCATGGAAAACTTACTGCTACTTCTGACTTTCTCCAAGGGCTGCTATCCCTCTACCATTACTTCTGATGCTGCTTTGGAGTCTCTTTCCCAAGCTCTTCAAAATACTTAACAAGCTTTAAGAAAAAAATACAGTTCATTAAAAAAAAAAAAAAAAAAAAGAACACCTGGTTCTAAGGATTAAAGAGTGCATCACCTACTAAACATGCACAATACTAGGGTGGAGGAAGCTATCTGTATAGTAATTATTTCCTAAAATGTCCATTTCTTAACAATATTAGCCAATATTTACCAGGTACAAAGCCCTATCTTACACACTGTACCTATAAAAATATTCAATCCTCATGACAGCCTCAGGAAGTTGGTAGTGTTTTTATTCACAACTTACTAAAGAGGAAATTGAGGTTTAGAAAATTTAAGACTAAATATTTATCCAGGATCATGCAGGTAGTAAATGTCCAAGTTTTCACTCTCTTATATTTTGATCAAGAATTTCTTATTTCTGAATCAAACTCAGTTAAAACCTTTTTGCCTTTACTTTTAAATGTTCTCAAATTATAAAAACCAAGAAAAATAAATGTCTAATATTTTAATTGGCACAAATACCCATTCGTGCCATTTCCTTCCAGTTTTTCTTTCACCTATGCTTAGTATATAGCTGAAATTATCATGTGCATGCAAATTTTCAAATATTTTCCTATGAAGTTTCAAACACAGAGAAAAGTTAAAGAATTTTACAGTAAACACCCACATGCCAATAACTACATTTTACCATTAACATTTTACTATATTTTTGTTTATCACATAGCTGTCCATCCATTATAGATAATTTTGAATCCTATTTTTTTTATATTTCATTATAAGAATTTTTGTTGTTGTGTCACATCATTTTAATAATCTGCCAAGTCTTTTAAACATTCCTTAGTGTAGCCAATCCTCCTTATCTTACTTTACATCTTATCTTACATTAATCCTAAACACGCTCTATTTACTTCCCTTAAAATGATTTACCTACTCATTCATGAGATCATGCTCAAGCCTAATCCTGGAATTTTACTCACTTGAACTCCTGGCACTGTCCTAGGCACATAAAAATGACTCATAAATGCCTATGGATTGATCATGGCACTGACCTACATGACAGGGATAGAGGGAGACTATAATAGATTATTACTGTTATGATATCATAACCTTTTCAATAATGAATCAGGATTGTACCAAATTCTACCTTAGTATCAGTAAATCCTAATTATCCCATTTACTATAAATATAAAAAAATCTACATTTATTATAATACCCTTAAGTAATGTTACAGATAATCAAAACTCTTAAGCCTGTATGGGTAAAGGCCAGTATTCTCACCCCTTATCTGCTTCTACACCTCTAATTTGGGGAAAATCAAGGAATCTGAAACTCCAAAGGAAAGTAGGTGCTACTAATCCCATGTTCTATCCCACACAGAAATCCTTTCTGGAGCACATGTATGTAACGGATGAATAAATGTGATCCAAACACATTTGAAGGTTTCCTAGGGACATTCACATTATTGTCTTCATTCAGTCAACAAATTTATTCAGCCTCTCCTCGGTATAGATACTCTGCCAGGTGCTAGAGATGCAAAGATAAATAAATCATTTCAAAGAGCTCACACAGTGAAGGACAATTCGTGAGATATAACACTCAGTTTAGAAATTATATGAAAGTGCACTGTGTCATTACTGGAGAATAGAAAGGGGCACCTAACCCCGCTGTCAGCATCTGGGAATAGCAGAGGAAATACGCCAAGGAAAACTTCCTACAGTGGAGTGCGAGCCCAGCCTTGAAATCTAAACAGGAGCTGGCTAAGGATAAAGGTATAGGGAGACTTTCCCAGAGCGAGAATTTTAGCAAAAAACTTGAGGCAAGATGCATCATAATTCACATGGAAACTTCTAAGCAGTTCTGTTTTTCTCAGCTAGTTTCAGATAAGAAAGATGTGAAGGATAGATAGGCAGGGCAAGATCACTGAGAACCTGATATACTCTATTAAGGAACTGGGACTTTATTCTCTAGGAATGATAAACCATTGAGAAAGTTTAAGCAAGAAGTGACATGGTGAGATTCGTGCTTTAAATAGATCATTGTAGAGGCAAGGAAACTAGTTAGGAAAACTTGCAAGAGACCAAAAGAGACATCTTGGGGGCCTGAACCAAGATAGTAACAACAGGGTTGGATTCTAGGAAAGTTAGTTAGTAGTCTTAGTGAAAAAGGTAAGAAGTTGAATTTCAGGTAAATTGAGTAGAGGTGTTATGAACTATACACATGAATTGGTCTGGGGTAATGGCAGGAAGCAACAGAAAGAAGAAAATATTTCTAGTGCAGTTTCAGGACTTTTATTTCTCAGTAACACTGATGTCTTAACTGAGCTTCCCACTAATGATCAATACCATGGTCTGAATGTTTGTGTTCCTTCAAAATTCATGTGTTGAAATCCAAACACTGAAAGTGATGGCATTAGGAGGTGGGGCCTTTGGGAGGTGATTAGCTTTTGAGAGTAGGCTTTCATGAATGGGATTAGTGCCCTTATAAAACAGACCCCACAGAGGTCCCTAGTCCCTTCCTCCAGGTAAGGTTACAGTGAGAAGGTGGCCATCAATGAGGAAATGAGCTCTCACCTGACACCAAATCTGTTGGCACCATTATCTTGGACATCACAACCTTCAGAACTATGAGAAATACATTTCTATTGTTTGTAAGCCACTCAGTTTATAGCATTTTGTTATAGTAAGCCTGAACAGACCAAGATTATAAGGAATACAAGTTTTAAAAACAGAGTATAAGACAGCTAAACCACATGTCTCTTTTAGAGATAAATTGCCATTTTGTGCATCAAAAACAGGTAAAGAGCAAAAATGTCAAGAATTTCAACCCAATGAGAAAGTAGATTTCAGATTCTATTTAATTAAATCATTATTTAAGATAAGAATTCAAGAGTTAACTTACTATTTCTTTGCCTGTAAGTGAAAAGTCAATAATAAAATATTTACATAAAAGTATGACCTGAATTTTTGTATTCAAACCAGAGTGTTGAAATCAGAATATCCAAATCAATTAATGAGAACATGAATATCTCTTGCCCTCTTCCTCTTCAGGGAAACAAACTAATATCAAGATTTGATTTCAAAAAAATATCCAAAGGAAAGCAAATTTCAAAGTATACTCAAGCATGGGAAATACTCATTCCAACCTCTTACATATTTAAATCACTGGACAATGAGTATTAGTGTTCAGAATCATGATTCTGTATCATTGCAAGTTTTGTAATGAGATGATTTAATTACTACTAGTATACCATTCTTTCTATAGACAGAAAATTTGTAAATGTACATTAAAAAATACTCAATGAAGGTCAAAGCAGCAGGTTTTCCTGCTTAAGCTAGAGTTACTCCAATTAATGAGAACTACACAGCCACCATTTCTTTTTTAATCACTTGAGCTTCCTTGTTGGGTTTCTATCACCTTAAAATAACTTTTACCTTTATGTAATGTCCTTACCAAATGGAAGTAATGATCACCCTCCCCTGATCAAACAAGACGTAACAACATACAAGAAAAAAAAACCCTGTAAATAAACATAAATATAAGTATAAATGAATATATCCATGTGACAAAGTAATTCTCAGGCATGAATTTATCTTCATAAGGGTTATATGCAGGAAATTTAAGTATAAATTTCTCTAGACAGGATGTTTGTGTGAAACAAAACTTGAAAGCTTCCAAAGCCAGTTTGATTGACTCCCAGCTTTATCCCACTGTGTGCCTATAGGATCTCAACTCCACAGATTTAGGTAAATAAATTACCTACATTTATTGATTTAGGTAATCTCTGTATAGATGGAAACCCCTCTTACAGTATCTTCTCCAGAGTCTGGCCAGAGGAAGTTGATTGGTAAAGCCTTAAAGTCTTCTTGACATAAAAGCTAAGAATGAAAGGTTATTTTCTCTCAAACTCCTGCTAAATGTTCTTATCCTATGAAATCAAGAGGTTGAATAAAATGACTAGAGTATGGAAAGTAGATTAAGAAAAAAGTACAAGGGAGGTTGAGAAGCAGCATAAGAATCAAGGCCCCTTTGCCTTTGAAAGACTGTGAACAAATGGTTAGAGGATCACATGCACGATTCATAATAATCATGCTGTTCCTATTCCTTAGATGCAGACTCTTTTTCAAATGCTTCCATACATGTAACTAATATGATCTGCATATCAACCTTGCCAGGTAAGCAGAGGAGATTTTTTTTTCTACGTAAAGCGAGGTTGGAGCCAAACCCAGCATTTAAATGAGTAGCCACCACGTGCTGATGATATATTAATCTTTACAATCACTGTGTGAAGTGCATAGTATCATTTTTATTTAATAAATAAACTGATGCATGGAGATGTCAGGTGACTTGGTAACTTAAATCACTTTGCATATAACAGAATTAGGGTTAAAAAATCTAAGTATCATGACTTGTAGCACTGAGGGGGTGTGTGTGTATGGGTGTGTATGTGTGTGTGTGTTTTCCAGTATACCACACTGCTTCCCATGAGAATTTAATGTATTTTGTAAAGGTAATGAGGAATCCTTAGGATGAACTGCTTTCAAGCTTAAGAATTATTAAATAAGAGTCAAAAGCATAACTATATGAGAAGAAAAATAAATAAACTACATTGAGTATAGTTTTAAGTATGCCCCTCTCTAGATAAAGGGAAGGACAATGTAGTCCAAATAAACTACATTGTCCTTCCCTTTATCTAGAGAGGGCCATACTTTTAACTATACTCACTTACTGATGCATTAAATTGAGTCTCCCCTTGACCTTAAGGAACACAGGAACTAACACATATTGGGAGTTGAGCATATGCCCAGTGCTTGTTATGAGCATTATCCTTCAAGATTTTACCCATTTTACAAAAGAAAAAATGAGGCTCAGGGAGAACTTTGCCCATGGCCATAGAGCTTTCTTGCTATGGGGCTGGGCTTTGTCTCCAATGCCCACCACCTCACAATGAAAATCTTCTATTACATGAGCCCTCAGAGTCAGGTCCTGTTCCCACTTGCCTTGTGCAAATCTGCACGGACACCTCGGTGTCTTAATTTCACACTCCAAGTTGAGGCTTAACCTAGTTCTTACACCTATAATGGTTCCCAAATAATTATTTTTTACTGAATTAGGAAAACAGCATGAATTAGAGCCTAAAGAAACTAACTGAAGGAATATTGAAGGGAAAATCAGTGATGGAGTATAGAAACTATTCCACCACTAAGCCAAGAACCAGTTCCTAGGGGACTGAGGAAAATGGGAAAAGTGAAGCAGAAGGAGAGTATTCTTGTTTCATTTCTGGAAGTCAGTGTGAGGATGATAAAACCAGCGGTGACCTGGACATTCCTCTATATTTCAGTCACCTTTTTCTTCAGAGAGAGAAGCCAGTCGCATGGCCGGTCATGGGATTACTATTTAATTCCTGACTCCGCGCCCCCTACAACATCCAGTTATGCTTTATCACCTTCTATTCTCCTTGGCAATAAGATCGACTGTTAGTCTGAGTTGACTGTGGAGACCTAAGAGAAAAAGCTTATAATGCATGTACACAGTCCTTTCAGACAGGGTTAGGATTTATTTCTGATAGACATGAAGGGAACAGCTGTTTTCATATCACTCAAAATGTAAGATGTGTGGCATACAATGTTTCTTCTTTTTTAACTATCTAAAAGAGAGAGAAAGACGAGGAAAGAGAGAGAAAGAGAAAATTAAAGAAGACTTATACAACTTGTGCAACATTTTCCAGTAAGTTTTAGTAAGAAAGCTTTATCAAAACCCTTAAATTATTTTAACTATACACTGCTTTGCTTTATGCAAGTAATATAAATGTGTTAGTGAAGTCACATTCACCCAATTAAACGCTGGATTAAACTCTCAAGTTTGTACTACTTTGACAACCCAAAATAGCAGTTTCAGTCATACTTTTTTTTTTTTTTTTTTTTTTTTTTTTTTTTTTGCGGTATGCGGGCCTCTCACTGTTGTGGCCTCTCCCGTTGCGGAGCACAGGCTCCGGACGCGCAGGCCTAGCGGCCATGGCTCACGGGCTTAGTTGCTCCGCGGCATGTGGGATCTTCCCGGACCAGGGCACGAACCCGTGACCCCTGCATCGGCAGGCGGATTCTCAACCACTGCGCCACCAGGGAAGCCCTCAGTCATACTTTTATGTAAACAATGCAATGGACTAATAAAATCAGTAAGAATATTATAAGATCAGACTAATCTGCAACATTTAACAGATACGCCATATATCACAGAGCAGTTGTGCAATTGATAAATGGTTAACTGAAGGGAAAAAAATCTTTTAGACTTAAAGAAAACAGACATGCTGACTTTTTTCTCTATGAAGATACTCCCTTGCAAATACTAGAGGGGTTGGGCTGCCTCTCCTTTTCCTTTGTTATAAAGCCTAGTTCCTCCTTCATCCTCTTACAGTGAAATAGGAGATGAAGAAGCACAATTGGTCCCAAGTGACTTTTCCAAGGCTAAATCGCAAGCAGGGCTCTTCAAGTGTTTCCTATTAAAGTAGAAATCACATTGTAATGAAATTAATGTTTATTTACGTATCCTGCCTACAAGACTAGAAGTTTATTGAAGATATAAAATAATGTCACACTCACTTTTGTACTTCCAAAGCTCATGACAGGGCCTAGCATATAATAGGCAGGTAAAATACACTTCTGGATGAGTTAGATTTCTCTAAGTATAAATTCAGGGAATGGATTAGATCTCAGAAATCCTTTTTAGGTATAAAACATCATGTCCTTATGATTCTGTAACTAGTTTCATTTTCAAAATAGAGAATATATGCATTATCCTTATGTTTCTTGGTAGTTGCATTAATTTTGACATTTAAAGCACAATTTTAGTAAAGCTGATGATACCTTGAAAAAAATATACATGGCAATCAGCTCTTTATTATTGTCAAACCAGAACACAGTGTAATTATGGGGTATGCCTGTGAGTAACAACATTTTTCTGTAGACATGTTGTCACAAGGGAACACAAGTGATTCTTGTCAGAAGTCAGAAATGGAAGAGGATATGGCAGCACAAGGATATAACTTATGCATCCTTTCATTTCATCAAGAGTTATATGTGGATTTTATTCTTCTGTGAAAAAAGATAAAAATACCTGCTCTGGTGGAGATCACATATTAGCGGCAGAATATAAATAAATTATAGTAAACATAACATATTAGGAAAGTATTTGCACAGTGTATTTGCACAGTAGAAGAAGATCAACACTATGGTAAAAGCAGACTGAGGCATACTGGAAGTGCTAAGAGTCAGTTTTATATAGAGTGGCCAGGGTACACCTCACTGAAAAGGTAACATTTGAACAAAGTCTTCAAAGGAAGGAAAGATACCTGAGGAACGATTCCAAGCAAAAGCCACAGTAAATGCAGAGACAGGCAGTGTGCCCAGTGCTGGCAATTGAGGATGAAGTAGAGTCAGCAAGAGGAATAAAAGTTGAAGATAAAGTCTAAAAGGTAATAGAATCATAGGTCTTTAGCTTTTGACCTGAGAGAAATGAAGAGCCATTAGATGATTTTGAGCTGACTGGTTTGATATTTAACAAAATTACTCTGGCTTTTATGTTGAGAAAAGTATATAAAGAGGCAAATTAGAAGAGGGGAGACGAGTCAGAGGCTGCTGTAATAATCACGAGGAGGACACTGGGTAGTAGCAGGAGTGATAATGAGAAATGGTTGTCTTTCAGATATGTTTCCAGAGAAGAGCTAGAAGAATTTGCTAATGGATTGATGGAGGTATAAAGGAGAAAGAAGATTCAAGAATAATTCTGAGGATTTTGAACTGGAGCAACCATGAGTGGAGATGCCATTAAATGAGATGAAGTGAACAGTATGTAAAGCAGCATTTTTTTTTCCTTTTCTTTTTTCTTTCTTATTTTTGTGTTTAGAAACTTGAAAGCTCATGTTTGTATACAATGAGATTGGGATGTCTATTGGACATTTTAAGTAGGCAGCTGAATATAGAAATATGGAAATTAGGGGATATTTTGAGTTAGAGATATATATTTATGAGTCATCAGCCTATACTTGGGATTTCTTAAAATGACATGTGATGTGCTAACTGAGGAAATCAGTGTAGGTAAGAAGAAAAGAGAAGGAAAGGGAAGGGAAGGGGAGGAGAGGGAAGGGAAAAGAAGAAAAGAAAAGGGAACAGAAGAGAAGAGGTCCTAGTACTAAGCCTGAGGACACATCAATGTTAGGAGGTCCAGAGGAAAGAAAGAGTGAGAAAAAGAGACTAAAAAGACCAGGCTGATATGACTGGTCACTGGAGAGTCTGGGGTCCTGGAAGCCAAGTGAAGAAAGTTCTTCTAGGATAAGGAAGACACTTCATTGGCCATTTTGAAACTTAACATTCATTTGAGAACTTTAAAGTATTCTAGGCATTTGAAGCCCACACAGACCACAGGATTTCATAGGAGAACATTGGGGTATTGCTAATGGCAATATCTAGCTCATGAAGCACTTTGCTCATGAAGCAAAGTGAAAACATGTCAGTTTATTTGGACATGTAAATTGAATAGAATTTTTCCAATCATAACCAAAGTGCATAGGTTCCATCATCTAAAACATAGTTTTCTCATAATGTTCTACAAATGCAATAGTAATCATATTTATGTAACTTATCTGCCATATGTAAGCCTGCTATGTTCTTTCTTTTTGGCCACGTCATGCAGCATGTGGGATCTTAAGAGTTCCCTGACCAGGGATCAAACCTGCGTCCTCTGCATTGGAAGCATGGAGTCTTAACCACTGGACCACCAGAGAAGTCCTAAATCTGCTATTTTAGAAAAAATAATTACTTGTTGTCCCAGCTTGAGAAGGCAATAGCTTCTTGCCCCTAGGATTTTTTCAAGTGGTTAAAATAAATGCACTAAAAATCTTGGAGGAAGTCGGGGGAGAAAAGAACGTGTAATTTTTGGTCGCCAAAGAAGACACAATATGGTCATAATAACACTAACAACTGGAACAAACAGAATTGCTTTTTACTGAGGGCCTGTTATGTGTTTTTGTATAATCTCATATTCAGCCATTCACCTACAAAGTTCTCAGATATTATTATCCCTATTTTAAAGATGAGAAAACCTTGACTCAGATGTTGTATGACATTTCCATTGCCACGAAGATAGTGAGTAATAGAGTCAGGATTGGAACTCTTTTCCAATGGACTAGGGGTCAGAATTTCTTGGGATGTACTCCTTGCTTTGCTACAAATGACCCGGTAACCTCATTAAGTCACCTGGAATATCTGGGCTTTAGGTTATTCAGCTGTAAACATATGGATATTATCAACTTGAAGAATGACTGTGAGGGTGAATGTGGGCAATAAGATGCACAGAGTGAGGCTTCACTTCTGGGGAAGGATTGAAGAAAAGAGTCATATCAAAGTGGAAAATAAAAGGATGAGGATGAGTAAAGATGGCTCTAAGATGATGGCTCCTCCACCACTGATGTAGTTTACAACAAAAGACAAAAAAGAGAATCCTTAGGAGCAGTAGAGGGAAAAAACCCAGTCTATAACCTCAAGGTTCATGGAAAGATAATGCCCTCAATTAATATATTTAAATGTAATTTAATTTATTTATATATATACATATTGTGTGTGTGTGTGTGTCTGTGTGTGTGTGTGTGTGTGTGTGTGTCTGTGTGTGTGTGGTACGCGGGCCTCTCACTGCTGTGGCCTCTCCCCTTGCGGAGCAGAGGCTCCAGACGCGCAGGCTCAGCGGCCATGGCTCACGGGCCCAGTCGCTCCGCGGCACGTGGGATCTTCCCAGACCGGGGCACGAACTCATGTCCCCTGCATCAGCAGGCGGACTCTCAACCACTGCGCCACCAGAGAAGCCCATTAATTTATATTTTAAGGCTGAAATTTATACTGACTTCTAAACCTCAGATAATTAATGCAAAATAAATGCAGTAGTAATAGGGAATTGCCAGGATGACTGTGGCATAACCTAAACTTTTAATTTTAGAAAAAAAGACTACTGACCTTAACAATTCTGCCTTGATACATGGCACTTGCCAGTGCCCAGTGCCACTTGCTCTGTGGCATATGGTTATGAAATGGCACTCCCCCTACCTACAACAATAGGTCTGATATTCAAGATTATCTGCAACATCCATTCCAATAGGACTCATATACAACCAATGTTTTTGTTATACAGAATTATGATGGGTCGTTATATTCTGTCATTCCTTTGCTTCAATACTTTTTCATCGATTTAAGGAACTCAAGATTGGGCCTTTGCTGAGATTGGCTCAAACTGTCACCCAAGGAACTGCATCATCCTATAGAATTACACAGTTGGTAATCTAAGCCGGCAAGCTTCCCAGAAGTTTCAAAGTCTTCACCATACATTTGTTAATAATCTATTGTCAGCAACAGGAATATGAAATTACAGATGACTGAATGCCATTTTCCTGATCATCTATAAATTATTTAAGTAACTAAGTCTTTAGCACTCACCACATCAATTATGGGACTTTTTAGTTGATTGCTTT